>NW_027315746.1:21359636-21654636 GCF_026437365.1 Eucyclogobius newberryi
TAACAAGCAGGAGAATGTCATTTACCATATTTTCCGAACAATAAATCACACCTTTGTTCATATTTTTCAAACTGAGTCCAGATGACTACAACTGAAGCTTTTTCTACCTTTGTTCATAGTTTGGCGACTTGTTGCTATGTGATACATTAACACAGTATTATATCGTTTTGTTGATTATTTTCAAACTGACAACCACAAGGCTCTAAGCGACGCAGAAGAAGAATCTGCACTTCATCCCCGGAGTTTGCGGAGTCGTTTAGAAGTGACACAGAGGAAGAAGAATTCAATGGATTTAGTGATTTGGTGTAATACTGATGCTTTGGTAAAATTGTTAGCATGTTCTTTATGCTATAGTTATCTTAGCATACGTACACCTATTCACCACGTTGTTCTCTAATCTGTTATGGTTTTAAATTGCAATCTAAGATGAAATTTCTATTCTTGGTCTTGGATTTTATCAAATAAATGTGTGCGACTTATATATGTTTTTTCTTCTCTATTATGCAACCCTTTTTTGCTGGTGCGACTTATTATATTTTAAAAGTGAGTCTGTGACATTGTAAGGCCTTTGAATGTTAAAATATATGCAAAGGAAGGATAGGGGCGAGCCTTGTATGCTGGACAAAAGGAGGATTACTCAAACACGCATGAATCAATCGAAATAAAACTCAGGGTTAAAGCGAATGAGGAGAGAACACTGTTGTAATAGCTCATAAAAGTCCATTTTACATAATATGCCCACTTTAAAATGTAATACTTATAACTTTCCTATGTGACAATTTGGAAAATGTGCACCCACGGAATATATGATCGAACTTGACCTACTGTATGTTAAGTGGCTCTTGTACACAGCTGCAACAAAACAAGCCCAGTCCTTTTGTTCCCGATTCGACAGAAGCCATCACACTATCTGACTGGTTCCACCTGCTTGTGACCGCCGCTGACAGGCCTGCCGCAAAATGTGCCACGTCGCCACGGAGACGGGACGTCGTGACTGTCAGGTTAAGAGGTATCATAGTGAGACAACTGTGTGTGTGACAAGCAGCGTTCAGTGATAAAAGATAAACATGGAGGGTGTAATGTTTGCTGCTACTGCTGTCTGTTTGGGTCTCGTGGTCAAGAAACACCTGCCATGTTCCTGCGCCTCGGGGGAGACGGTTACAATATATTATGTATGATTTATGATTTCTTTCTTTCATTTTTGGAGGAATAGATAGTACAATACAGGTTTAGATATCGAATTCATTTAGTGTGGTTATCTTTTTCTCTCTAAAATGCCAACGCACTCTTTTAAATGTGTTTAATGTGTAAAATTGCCTTTTTAAATGTGTCTCATCGGTGAAAAAAACACAAATAAAAAAGGTGTAGTCTGGCATATTCGGCCCATTCAGTCCAAAGTCTGTCAAATTTTCAAATTTAGTGCAAACTTTATTTTTATTTTTTTTTCAAATGTTTTGTTTTTATAATGTTGATATAATCCTTGATTTTCGGTTTTGTTTCTTTGTTTCTGACATTTTTGGTCATGGCTTTCTTCCCTGCTCCCAGAAATATGCTTCAAACGTATCCATTTAGTGTGTCCATGGCAGGAGTTCCAAATCGTTCGGAAGGCCAACCATAAATACAAATGTACCAGATAGAACAATAACATTTCCATCAAAACTGTATCGCTTTCCTGCCACAGTTTACTAGAATTGGATAAGTTGGCATTTATGGAGCTATTGAAGAAAAAAATGCAGATCTCACTTTCAGACAATCTTTTCTCGTCGCCCCTCCTCTCTCTCTTCTCCTCTTTACTCCTCCAGCTTCAGTAATCCATTTCCAAACAACGTTCGCTCAAATGGACTTGAGCACATTTACTTTAGGCTGGAGAGAGTGCTCCATCAACATCCTTTTAATGAAATCCTGAGTGCAACGATCTGCTCTGGATGTCTGCCCAAACAGAATGGAGAAAGCAATGAGAAGAAAGAGGAGAAGAGTGACAAAGGGACAGAAAGTAGAAAATAAACCAGCAGAAAAAAAAGCGTTGGTGACTTTTGAAGGCCCATGGGAATGTCTGGGATTGAAAACATTTAGGCATGTATATTAAACAGTCAGTCAGGCAAGGGGAAAGCAAAACAATAGATCTATGGAAGAAAACCATCCATAATCATACAGTTGAGAACATTTTAATACATTCAAAATCTATTTATATGAGCTTGATAGTTTAAATGTATTCTAGGGCTTCCCAAGTCTACAAAAATAAGATCAAATAAATAAAATCTATCCATCACAGCATTAGCCTTGGTCAAATCTAGCATTTAGGGTTAATCATTGAGCCTATCCCCCTGAAACAGAAAAGTTTAACGTCTTCTTTTGTCTCTTTAGAATGTGGTTGCAATATTTCATCCAAGAGTTTCGTGATTGTTGTGTTGAAAGGACTTCCAGCCGTAAAATGAATATGGCAAGTTTGTGGAACCAATCCCACACAAATAATGACACAGTTCAACATTTGCAGACCACTCAAAAACAGTGAATCTCCCATAATAGGCCCCTGTCCTCCATCTGAAAATCAATCATCAAATTACTGATTTCGAAATACTTTTTCCTCTTGCTCACACATAAATAAAGGCACAAACTAATCATGGGGTTTAACATGTGCAAACACAACATTTGTCATGAACGTTTACACCGTTGCTATAGTCGTAATTAACAATTCAAAACAAAAAATGATATCTTTCGAATAGTACTGAAAATGGCACCAACAAACAGGAAGATGAAAACCAAGAAAAGGCGTGACATCAATACATCACTTAATACAAACTGCTTGACAAACAACAGCTTAATTTATGTCTTTTTGATGAGAATTCTCCAGTTAAACTATTAAAGTACAAGATTTATTGTCTGTGTATTTTAGAATTATTGCTGTAGCTGCGGGCAATCATAAATGCTAAACAGCTTAATGGCAGCAGCGCCGAGTCATATTTCAACATTTGTTTTACACACATGGCATTCACTGCAGGAGAAATTGTTAACCTGCCCCGCGCTTTACACGAGTAAAGTAAATGATCAGTAGCCATATGATACGGAGTCATTTTTTTTATTTCCTAAAACTAGGTAGGCCTGACTTTAAACAGTACTCCAGCTTTTTGAAATGGTGTATATATTGGTGGTTGTTATTTATACAGTTTTGCCATTTCAGTTGAACACAAAACAAGTCCGACATCAATGCAAATGCTCAAAAGTGGCTGCAGATGGTGACTTGAAGTAGATGGAGACAGAATGTATAAATCAAAGAAAATGTGTTAAAATGCTTGCAACTATTTGATGCACAGAAGTGGTCATATTTCTTGCCCGTGTTGCGAACATGGACCTATCCATATTCATGCTCTATTTTCCATCTTTGAATATATAACAGCAGGGTATTTGTGACGAAATTAAATGTAAATACAAAGAAGTGGTTTAAATATGAAGAATTTTGTTATTTTGTGAACGCTTTCAAAAGGGTCCAACAGATCACAACAGGAGATGGAGTTGCGTGGCTGGATGAAACGTTTCTGGTTTGTAAATTATGAATCCATATCCATATTAATGTCCATTATAATGTTCAGTCCATGATTGTCGGTATATTTTGTGTCATTCATTTTTTGTGAGGGCCTTTTTGGCTGCTACCAGGAGGATGCTCCAGAGATTGCTGCCGATTGTGTCCATGGCAGGAGTCAAAATACAGTGATGTCATAAAATGTCCCTAAGGCATTGTTGATCTCAGTCCAATACTTGTGAGCAACGTATTTGTTCCATTCTTTTGAACATTATTGAGGTGTAGATACAATAGTCCACATCCAGAATAGAAATGGGTCTAAATGAGGCACAATCCAATCACTTTTCCAATTCTTTTGGTATCAAGGATTTAGCTTTTTCTCTCTTTGTTTCTTTTTTTCAGAGGCTATGGCTATAATTTGTCCTCTCGAGACTGCTTTGGAAGCATCCCAAAGGATGGGCAGAGACATTTCCACAGTGTCATTTTCCTCCAGATCATTTTGTTGGACATTTTTTCCTACAAAATGTCATCAAGCAGGCTGGCATTGAACCTCCACAGTGTGCCTCTTTGTCTTTCCTCCAAATGTACAGAAATGTAGATAGGAGCATGATCACTTAGGTCTATTGGGCCTATATCTGCCTCAGGTTATTTTCCCTCCATAGTCAACCAATCCTATATTCTTATTTGGTTTGAAATTAATACTTCAACTCCTCATCTGCCCCTGTATGATGAAGAATAGGATTTTTTTTTATACCAGAATTTAGCTTTTGCTGTTCAATGGCATTCAAGTGTGTCGCCTGTTAATATATCATGTCTATTCTTTCTTTTTTCATTTTTGTTACACTTCCCTTCACTTCACTTGGAACACTTCCGATTGTATTGTATGGATCGTAATTATATTGATTTATATGTTTTTATCTCTCTGGTTGTAAACAACAAACACAGAAGAACCATACGAACACCAAATAGCTGAAAGTATAAAAAAGAAAACAAAAGGGTTCATGCTAGAAACATGCATCGAATCAAGAAAATGAGGATGATCATCTCAGGTATTATCTTCTCCAGAAAACCCACACTGTCTGAGACCTCCACAAGTCTTATGTTGGGTCTACGTGATCTGGACTCCAAATCCACCATCTTATCTTTCATATCATTGTTCACCAGCTCCAGGGTTGTCACCATGGTCACCGCCTCCATCTCGGCCCTTGTTGTCTGCAGATCATCTGTAATGTCTGAAATACGCAGCTCGACTTCGTCCACGCGCGCTCCAGTTGGCGGATATGGCCGGGGCTTTGGCAGCTACATCACGTTTCACCGTCAGGGAGGGACCGCGGGCGTGAGCGTCATATTTGCTAGCCATGTTAGCCCCGTTAGCTTGTGATGCGGGCTGTTTTCCGGCAGCTTCGTTTGTTTTGGTCCCGTAGTGTTACCAGACTTGTGTCGTCCTTCTTCACGCATCCCTTGTTCTTCTTCTTCTTTGGAATTAAGTTGGGTCAAACAGTGATTTTAAAGGATTTTTTTTCCCCGCAGAGGTGTGAGTGCGTCAGCTTAAACTGGAATAACTGGAAGTCTCCGGTTTGTATTTAATCTTCTAAATGTAGCAGCCAATTATGTTTGGAACTTCAGTAATGCATGTTAATATTAAGGTTTAATTGAGCATGGCTTGTGTACGCAGAAAGCGAAACCAAATAAATTACAGTATATTTTGTATTAATTTAGCTGTTGCTAGTAATGATTGTTATTCCAGTAATGTCCGATGTAGACCTGAAATGCAACGTGAATGAACTGTAAAAAACACAGAATTCTAACTATAAACCTTGACTGCACTTTCTGATCAACAGTCAATCAGTGGTGGAACAAGTACACAGTTTTGTTGAAAGCATCATATAAAGAAAATATACTTAACTAAAAATGCACTTTTCGCATAAAAAGGAAACGTAGATTTTGAGAACAATAAGCCTCAAATATAATGATATTGATAAAGGAATTTGTTTTACACTATCAACTGAATACATTCTTCTTTTTTGTTTGCTCAAAGTTAGGATCCTCAAATCATTGCTGTTAAATGTAGTGCAGTAAAAGTAAAAAGATTCACTACAAAATGAACTAAAATCTCAATATCTTAGTCCATGTCTGAGCAATACCCGTCTGCTCGTGTCTTCTTTCCCCAAGTGCTTCCACTCTGGATACGATTTAGTTCAATCTGATTTAATAACCTTCTGCTACTTCAATATACTTCAATATATAGTCTCTGTGACCTTCCCCAAACTTCAGCTCACGATAAAGAACTCTTCTATTTACTCTCCCGCTTATAGACATGCTCCTATTTCACTGTTTACTTAAGAGAGACAGTCTCCTTCACTTCACAGCGCATAAATATTTCACTAAAAGTTGCGCACAGATGCCAAACACTGTACCGAGGGCTGGGAGCCAAAAGCGAGAGGGCGAAATAGATGCAAATAGACGGATGACAGAAACAACATGGCCGTCCACGCAGTCGGTGCAGCGGAGCGTGGCTCGGACAATGTCATTTATAGGTGGTGGATTTGACGGATGAGCTTTGGCCCCTGCGCTGTGACCTCGCCTTTCAACCCTCCGACATTGGATGACGCACAAAGGCAAAGGACATATAAGCCACGCTATAGTCAGGATAGCACAATGAGTACGCTGAGTGAGTTATACATTTATACGTGACCTGAGCTTGCCATTTCACAACTTGCCTCAAGGACAAGAGGTGTGAATAGAAGTACCCCAGGACACCAATTTCCTACATGGTATATTTTGGGAACAAACACTGCATGACATCCCTGACTTTTTCACCATTCAAACCAAGATCAAGACAAGGATTATAGGTTTCGACATCTGCCATATGCATGAGCTGGACAGCAAAAGGAGAAGGAAAAATCACATGAATAAACAGCAGACTTGGTTTTGATGACTATACAGCGCTGTAACATTTGATGACTTCTGCAGGATAAAATGCCAGAAATGTACTTTTGAAACTTGGGATCTTTTGCAAAAAAATACACATATCGAAACAGAGATGTGTATTGTGATACTTACATAAATGTCCTAGTTCTACACTTCTTAACCTACAGACAGCCTCAGCAAGGCTGGAGCTGATGAGCTGTAAATGTGACTTTAATAAGATGTAATTCACGGATGCATTCTGATATTAAGGACAATGTGAGCATGAAATTCAAATGTATTTTGTTATTCTACTTAACACAATTTGATTTCACACCAGTTTTATGGGATAAGAGGTCATATTAAGTTCTGAGTATCGGGATTCGTATGGTATTGTAGATACTGTACCGAAATATGTAATGTATCATGAGGTATTACACAATACCCAGCTCCAGGTCGAGTTGCATTTAGCTTCATTTACGCTCTTCCTCTGAGCGTCAAAAACACTTCATTTCTTAACACTTAAATGTGTTTTTCTAAAAGGCTTTATCAGACAGAGAGGACAAATTGATAATGTGATCAAAATTACCAAACTTTGTATGAATTTCTAATCAAAATATTCAATCAGATATAGGCTACAATCTTCTGTTATAGTGGATTTGATAATCATAATGATAACCAACATACTTCAAATTCCTGTTATTTTTAAAAAACATTACATTAATTACAAACCTTGACAAAGTAAATCAGACATTTACCTCCCTTAAGCAATAATGCATTATCTTGTAAACCACATTGTCCAAAACCTGACAACCGCAATACAACTTTAGGGTTTTCAAGTCTTTAAATTAATTAACACACATCACCTTTACCGGACGGGCGCAGTCCAAACACTGTCCTGAGAGTCTAATTAATCACCACTTGGTACCAGGCCAACGCAGCCCCCTTCTGTCTAAAAAAACACCATAACAACTGCTCCGGAGTGCCCCTCCATCTAGGGTTAACACAATTACCAGCATGTCCTCCTAACCATACATCCCCACCGAAATCGCACTGCAGGCTCTGTAATTGGTGTTCTTTCCAATGGCGGGAGGAAAAAATAAAAGCGTAAAAAAAGGGTAAAGGAGGGAGAGGTGATTAATTTGCGGTAGAAGGAGGAGGTCGATGCCGATGTAAATCACGGCAAGCCAGCGCAATTTAATTTCCCAGATTCCCCCGGCCTTGTCTGCCACGCCAACCTCCAGCGCTGATTGGTTTCCAGTGAAGAGGTCAGAGAGTGAAGGGCACAGCACAGTTGCTTAATTACAGTATAGGATTGTACCCAAGACCTCTGAACTCGTACACTGTGTCCCTTTTGTTTGCATGTTGCCGAGAATATGCCACATGACAAATGGGTATGTCAAGTGACGCAGGAGCCCTGTTCACATATGTCCAATAATTACATGCACTTTATTAGAGGTAATATTTATAGACTATACACTTGCGATCCACTGAATAAAACTGCCAAGTGGCAGATTTGTAAAGGATGTATGCACATGGGTGACAAAAGAAACATCTATTTAATTCAATATTAGCAACAAAGGCCCACTAGATTGCTCACACTTCCACTAATGAAAAGGTGGCTGGTTCTAGACACAAATTACTTTCAACACAGACAGAAACCACTCATTTTATTTCTGGCAAAATGGTGCAGAATATGTAAATGAATAGAGGCCTTATACTGAAGAAGGTTGTTGTAGAAAAAAATCCGTTGTATCGTCTGTACTCTGTTTTTAGAAAAACAAATCATTGTCAATTTGCAGATTGAGAATGAATATTGGATGAGAGTTGAAACGTTACAACTGAATTCTTTCAACATTAGAACACTCCTGGGCGAACGAGGGTTTACACCAACTGTATGAGGCCAATACTTTTTGAAAAATCTGCATCCTTCAAGGTTAGCCTTCACTTTCTCTCATGCGCATGCCAGATAATGCCCTCAAGAAAACGCTCTTCGCATCAAACCAAGTCAAAAATGCTAACCCTGATCTATAACGTGATCCTACCCTTGGCACGTTGACTTATTAGCAGTGTCAGCAGCGGAGACAACAAAGGTGCTGCTCTCCTTTGTAGCTGTTAAGACCCGTTCAGCAAGGTTTAGCCACAGGGGTCAGGCGTACACACAGGCTATTGGTCAGGAGCAATTAGCTGTGCGCCGCCGAAAAGTGAGGTCACTTGTACTTGAGCCGCTCCAGCCTGCAGCAGACACCTGATATAACCTCCCTGTGTCCCGGAGGTTCACAGGCTTTCAGAGCGGGATTACTGCTGACCCCAAGGTCAAATATAGAAAGACTAAAAGTGCTGTTCATGATATTAAGTGATGCAGGACGTATGCAAATGGTAAGAATTGTCTGAACTGAACTGAAATTTACATTTTACTCTCACCTTTAAGGTGCTTCAAAACATGAATATGAATTGCATAAATGCATGTTTATATTACCTGAGTCGAACTAACTCTTAAAATAATATACCAGCTCTTATAGACTAGAAGAGTTATTTGCATTATTATTTATTTATTCCTTCTAACTTCCATATTATCATATTATCAACCCTGAGTGGGACCTTTGTTTGAGTTATTCTATTCATCTTTTCCCAGAAGCCGGGCTGGGCGCCGCTATAAAACGTAATCCTTCTTCCGGTTGTATTAGTTAACATAGGGCTGCCGACCTGCCGCCCAGGGAATCGGTGCATTGTTGACTTGTTGGTCACATGAACACTGGATATTTTACACAAATCAATATACTTTATTCCATGTTATAGCAACGAGACTTTTCCCTCGTTCTCCATTTAAACCAACGGCGTTCCCACTGGACAGGAAGTGCAATTACAACGGAAATGGTGCTCACGTAGAAGAGGAAAAAGTGTGCAGGGCGGAATAAGGCCAATAATCATGTATTCTAACAGCTCAATGTGCTCAAGTTGCCCATTGAAGATGCATACAGTTATACTGAATGATTAGTTAACTGTACGTAGTATATACATGTGTAGTGACTGAACTGGCAGAAGAGGTTATCTGAGTTTACCAAAGAGAAGTAAAACGGAAATTGTCAGATTTGATGCATGTTAGCTTATTGCTCATATGCTTAGCTCCACACAACCCCAGCTGAGGCACAGAGAGTTTCCTAACGACCTGCGCCTGAGTGTTTGCGTCGTCATGAGCGATGTGTTGTGAATCAGGCGACTGAGGAGACACTGAGGATGAACCGACAATGGCTGCTAATAATTACAGTTCTGTAGCGTGGCACAGTTAATGAGGGGCTGTAGCCTCCCATGATGCCCCTGTAATAATGAATGAGGATTGGGGTGCAGTGTGTGTGTGTGTGTGTGTGTGTGTGTGTGTGTGAGTGTGTGAGTGTGTGTGTGAGTGTGTGAGTGTGCGTGGGGGGGTCGAGCTGTCAGTTAGAGAGGCCACGATGCCCTTTGGTTTCTTTGCACTCCGGGCATGTCAACGCGAGAGGAGCCTTCCCAGAGGATCCCTGTCTCCACACTAATGAAGATGTGACAGAGCCTTGCACAGAGCAGGGACGAGCGAGGCTGCCGATGGAGGGGAGAGAAGTGGAGAGAGCTCATATAAAATAGAAGGCGGTGAAAAGGTGAAAGGTTCCTGTCTAAAAAAGGCACAAGACGGATGGGACCAATAGCTGAGATGGTTTATGGGACACTTAAGAGAACACTATAAAATATACACAAGGTTGCTTACCAGAGAGCTGGTGTAGCTGGGGTCGGAAGTGTCCTCCTGTAAGTAGCGGGAAAGCCCAAAGTCGGACACTTTGCACACCAGGTTGCTGTTGACCAAGATGTTGCGTGCCGCCAGGTCCCGGTGGACATAGTTCATTTCAGAGAGGTATTTCATCCCAGCAGCGATCCCACGCATCATCCCCACCAGCTGGATGACTGTGAACTGTCCATCGTTTTGCTGCAGAGAGAAGAGCATTTGTGTTTAGGCTGTGCAATTAATCAAATTCAAATTGAGATTGAGTTTGTAATTATCAATATAATGTGTAGGTATTTTTAAATAAGGGTTTAATTCTCTTGAAGTAAATGCTAGGAGGTTTGAGCACAGTTAGGACTTTATTCTCAGGTTTGATTCAGACCTTTCTTTCTCCCTATTTTCACTTTGCAACTGCCCTGTCAAATAAAGCCCTCAGCCCTCCAAAATGAGAAAAAAGTATTTTTTATTTATGAGAAAAAGTATTTTTTTGACATTGGAGTGTATATTCCTGATATGGATTCCTCCTAGTCTGTCCAAGACAAGAAATAATTAGTGATGGCCATTGCATTTCTCTACTGCTTTTTAAACTATTTGATACCTCTTAATCTTTTAAAATAACATGTATACCAAGTTTAGTCCATTTTGTTGGAAGCCAGGTAAAGGCACAGATTTCCTCTCTCAGATTTCCCAGGAGAGGTCAGACTGTGTGAGGCCGAACTGTTGAGCCTCTGAGGAGCTGTCGGTTTCTCTGAGTACAAGACGTTTTGGGGTCCTTTTCTTGGGTTTAGCTGGTGAATGTATTAGAGGTGCTCCGATCAATTGACAGCCAATCATGAGCGGGCCGATCATGTGATCGATAATCTACAGAATGTGTAGATCCGACACACTGATCACACTTTACATCGTAATAACAATTGTCTTGAGGTAGATGATCTGTAAGTTATAAAAGTAGTGTTTAAGCCCCTGATGAAAGCCCCTCTGTTAAAATGCTCTGATGTGGTACTTTAAGTCTCGATGTATCCACCGTCTGCTCCCGCTCGCACCTCGCCTGCTCCCGGAGCGGACAACACGGAGCAGCCATGTGTTTCTGTAAACACGCACAGAACTACATGCTCACCCGCTGATCTTTGAGTTAAAAACATAAGAGAGGTTCAGAGCTGTATGAAGTGACGCGCTCAGACTGAGCCTAATGTTTCCCACTGCATTCACAGACTTCACTCCTTTACAGATATGCACACGCTGGTGATTTTGTGCGATCATTTCACGCGTGCCTTGCATGTAAGAGCTGTGGCCCTGCTAAAGTTGTCCTGTCTTATTTTGCTGAGAAAATGTGACATTTGAAGCTGTACAGTTAACAAATGGCTGCGTATGGAAAGTGAAAATGCAAAGCACTTCATGGTTTTGTCAATGTCGCGTTTGAAAGTGGCAGAACACATAAGTGGTCCTCACTACTCTCTTCTGCACGTTGTCCTTCCTCAAACTGTCCAAACTGTTCAGAGGATGAAAGTCTGCTCCTATCCACTCTGTTTGGCTGCGCCAGATGCACCGCTGCATGACGCGAGCATGAACAGCACAAGTATTCATTTAACCCATGCGGTTAATTGATGAGCAGAAGCACATTAGTAGCTAAAATTGCATAGAAAGCTCAGTTGATTCTACAAACTAGATAGATTTGGTTGGATTTCATATTAATAAAGTATTTATATGCAATATAAAACATAT
Source organism: Eucyclogobius newberryi (assembly GCF_026437365.1). Classification (NCBI taxonomy): domain Eukaryota; kingdom Metazoa; phylum Chordata; class Actinopteri; order Gobiiformes; family Gobiidae; genus Eucyclogobius; species Eucyclogobius newberryi. Next base: position 21,371,534 of record NW_027315746.1, read on the forward strand.
AATTATTATTATTAGAAAAAAAAAGTTTTTTGACACAAAGCCGATGTGATCGGTATCGGCAGATCAGAATATTGGTATCGGTGATCGGCCTCAAATATCCTGGTTGGAGCGACTCTAGAATGTGTGCATGAGCTGCTGGTGTTTGTGGAGATTGGAATCTGAGTTTCTTTCTCCTCCATCTCCATAACAAATAATGATAAGGTTCACTGTTTGTGGACTGTAAATTTAGATATTTCTTCCCATACCGTAAATCTCCCATAGCGATAAATATGCCCCTGCCCTCCATCGGGATCAGGACCTGCTCTGGTACATTCAGCAGATGTTGCTATGGTTACATTTTTAAACAGCATTTGTCATTGCAGATGTTATCAGGGTTTGCCCACAGTGTATGAAAGTCAACCCAAAATCCACAGAGATTATGATATGGCTGTATTTCCAAACGCAGCTCTCGTCCAATGACAGACTCCTTCTTCTCTCTCACAGAAAGAACAGTTTCCCAATTTGGACAGAGCTCCATACTGTAACCAAATGCTGGCATTATGCGCCCACTTTTTGCTTCAGTGCCAGTATGTACATGTGTGCAACCAGAAAATGTCCCTGTTTTAGTGAGTGTTGTGTATACACATTTATGGGATAAACATCTTAAATTATAGTGAGTATAACATATGTCATGCATCATTTCCTTAAAGTACTGGCCTTGCTGATATTCAGTAGGTGTGTGCCAGTAGTGAGCATCGTTGAAGCATGCAGACATCCAGCTGAGTGACATCCACATGCTCGATGGTCTCAGCCCCGTGTGAATGCTCTGCAGCGGCTTTGAACCCCAGAAACAAATAAGAGGCTGAGGGAGATCGATGGAAATACAAGTCGGATGTGGCGGTTAGCAAAGCCAACTTCAAAGAACCCCTTTAAACCCACCCGAGATCAAAGCGTAACAGAAGACCAATCCATGAGATTGAAAAAGGTAAAAGTGAGGGGAATATTGATTAATCTGTATGTCCATTCAATCAGACTATAAAGACTTTAAAGTCCATTAATAGCCTTGCTGTTTAATCTGGTAATTACATCAGAAATCTCCTGCTAGTTTGTAAATTGTCTATCAAGAAACATTAAATCCATTGTCATAATGTACATATTATGTTTGTTGTAGAACACTTCTTTCAAAAGGTAGAATGTAAGAAAGATAGATCTCCATTTGTCCCTTTTCAGCATGAAATCTTCTTAATCCTGAGGTTCGAGTTTCTTGTAGCATCACAGCTTGACTCCTCAATAAAGTGGCTCTTAAAGAGGCTAAAAGTACTGGTTGTTTTTCACCATGACTGCCCCTTTAAGCCAGCGGGCTCAATCTTATTTTGAATGCTCGGGTCCAATTTTCATTGAAATCTGCAAATATGATGTAATGCACGTCCATGTGTCTCTATGGTTACAGTTTACTGCTGCCAGAGTCGCCTCTGAAGCAAACAAAATGGTTCTTAAATCGGGCGAGCTCTCAGTCTTCTCAGCTCTGTGTTGTTTGTGCAGAGTTTGAGCATCGTCTCATTGTCCAACTTTTCAATTTAGTTGTTTATCAAGGAAACATGACATTACAACTTCTGCATCAGATTTCTCACAACATGATAATAATACTACACGGGCCGTGACAAAACAAAGCAGAAAGAGACAGGAGGGATCATAGCGAGCACCAGGAGAATTTGTTGAGCCGCTCCACCGGTCTCCACCTCCAGGGCCTTGCACACCGGCCCGGCTCACACCGGCCCTGCTCACATCGGCCCTGCTCACACACCGGCCCTGCTCACACCGGCCCTGCTCACCCCGGCCCTGCTCACACCGGCCCGGCTCACACCGGCCCTGCTCACACCGGCCCTGCTCACACCGGCCCTGCTCACACACCGGCCCTGCTCACACACCGGCCCTGCTCACACACCGGCCCTGCTCACACACCGGCCCTGCTCACACCGGCCCTGCTCACACCGGCCCTGCTCACACACCGGCCCTGCTCACACCGGCCCTGCTCACATCGGCCCTGCTCACACCGGCCCTGCTCACACCGGCCCTGCTCACACACTGGCCCTGCTCACACCGGCCCTGCTCACATCGGCCCTGCTCACACCGGCCCTGCTCACACCGGCCCTGCTCACACACCGGCCCTGCTCACATCGGCCCTGCTCACACCGGCCCTGCTCACACCGGCCCTGCTCACACCGGCCCTGCTCACACCGGCCCTGCTCACACACCGGCCCTGCTCACACCGGCCCTGCTCACACCGGCCCTGCTCACACACCGGCCCTGCTCACACCGGCCCTGCTCACATCGGCCCTGCTCACACCGGCCCTGCTCACACCGGCCCTGCTCACACACCGGCCCTGCTCACACCGGCCCTGCTCACATCGGCCCTGCTCACACCGGCCCTGTTCACACCGGCCCTGCTCACACACCGGCCCTGCTCACATCGGCCCTGCTCACACCGGCCCTGCTCACACCGGCCCTGCTCACACCGGCCCTGCTCACACACCGGCCCTGCTCACACCGGCCCTGCTCACACCGGCCCTGCTCACACACCGGCCCTGTTCACATCGGCCCTGCTCACACCGGCCCTGCTCACATCGGCCCTGCTCACACCGGCCCTGCTCACACCGGCCCTGCTCACACCGGCCCTGCTCACACACCGGCCCTGCTCACACCGGCCCTGCTCACACCGGCCCTGCTCACACACCGGCCCTGTTCACATCGGCCCTGCTCACACCGGCCCTGCTCACACCGGCCCTGCTCACACCGGCCCTGCTCACACCGGCCCTGCTCACACCGGCCCTGCTCACACACCGGCCCTGCTCACACCGGCCCTGCTCACACCGGCCCTGCTCACACCGGCCCTGCTCACACCGGCCCTGCTCACACCGGCCCACATCCGGCGTGTTGATGACCAGTGTGTGATGTATGACAGGAGGAGAGCGCGTGGACAGGAATTAGAAGAGGTGTAAAAAAATAATATAAAAAAAGTAATCGTTTTGAGATTAAATAGAAATAATAAATTACAAATTAAAAAATAGTTTTAAAAACATGTTTTGTTATTGGCCTTTCCATTTATATTTTATTCTTTTAGAACTTCAAAAACGCCATCAACGTTCAACATTTTTGTCCTAACAATAAGAAGGCAAAGCCCTCAACAAAAGTATTTCACCCTGGAGAGACAAAGAGACCACGAGAATGGACTGTTGAGCAAGCTTTATTCGAGAGTTATTTGGCGCTCAGACCCCGGTGGAAGACGTTGCGATCATGGGCACTCCATGATCTATTTGTATTAGATGTCTCCCCCGGAGCCTGGAGACTGGTGGTGGTAGATGTGAAGAGGAGGTAGAGGATGAGGGGAATGTAGAGGAGGAGCAGGGGAGGCGGTGGGTCGCAGTACGGTTTGAGCGGCCGAGCCATCTGCCTGAGGGCTTAAATGCGACCGCCTGGGTGCTGATTGGGAGCGGGGAGGAGTCACTTGAGAGCGTTGATTGGGGATGAGGAGCAGGTGCGAGGGCCATGGTACAGACGCCCCCTGACCTTTCACCCTACTTCTTTGGCCAGGAAAAACTGCATAACCTCTTTGGGATGAGCGCAGAAACCTGGGAGAGAGTCCATGGTGAAGTGAGGGATCTGACTCTCACAGACAGGCCACGCCCGCTTGAGTGCGATGATGGCGCTGGGGAGAGGGGTCCTTCCATGGAGGCTTTGACGTAGATGGATGGAGTTAGGTCTTCCAGGCTGAATTTACGCAGGCTTCATATCTACTAACATACTTTATTACTTTTTATAGAGAAGCAGTAAGAGAATGCGCAGAATGAACGAGCCCTGTTCATCGTGTCTGGAGCAGCTCTGTTGGAAGCACATGAGCTCCCAAATGTCAAAGGCTAAGAGTGCAAAATATATAGAAACCTTTCATGTTTGGAATTTGTAGATGGTGTTACAGTAAAAACAATGCCATTCTACACATCTGATTAGTCACATTCTGATCATTTATAAACACAAGATGCTTACTATAGCTTACTTGAGTACATATATTATTATTATCTATCTTGTTAAATTACTGTAGGAAGGCTGCTTAAAATATGAGTTTGACAAAGCTTTACTAAATCCTTGCGGTTTGTGTGCACTCTGCGCTGAATTGGAGCCACATTTAGCATTGCCTAGTGTTTTTAATTCTAAACACCGCCGCACTACATCCACCACTATTCCTGCACTATTCAGTCGCTGGATCTGTTCATCAATCACAAGACGTTGCAAAGAATCGCCGGCACTACTTCATAAGCACAGAAAAGCCGCATAGCGTGAGTCGGCGCTTACTCACCCTGAGGAATGAGTCAAGCGCTCCGTTCTCCATAAATTCTGTGACGATCATGACGGGGCGGCTCTTCGTCACCACACCCTCCAGACGGATGATGTTGGGATGGTCAAACTGGCCCATAATGGACGCCTCAGACAGGAAGTCCCGCCTCTGTTGGTCCACATAGCCCGCCTTTAGGGTCTTGATGGCCACGTAGATCTCTCTCTTCCCAGGGAGTTTTAACCGACCTTTGTACACCTCCCCAAATTCACCTACGGAGGAAAGTGAGAGAACATTTCTAATTTAACAGATCTAAAATGAGAAATTATTCAATCGCAATCTCTTTATCTTTCATGTGTTTTATAATATGTGCTGCATTGAGCTGTACTCATTCTATTCATTTAAACATTTGCCGATAACAAGACTGAACACCTCAAACTGCCTCCAACCTCACAAACCCCCAACAGCCGACTCTCTCCTATAAATAATCTGGAAGCCATTTGATTAATTATCACAACCTTGGTGTCCTGCAGTGGCACCACACAGTGAAATCAACAAAAACGGAAATCTTTAATTAGTCAGCCCCCTGCACCCTAACCCCTATCCTATCTCTGCCACTTCCTCACACCTAGCTTGCTGAGTAGGCCACGCAGCACAAGCTATTCCAGTCTTATTGCCTGGAGTATTTTAGCCTCCGTGAACTGTATAAACAAATCCACACGAGACGGCAACGCAAATATGGAAATACATGCAATAGGCAGGACGTCATTTGCAGAGATAGATGCAAAGGTGTGTATGGGTACGGAAGACTTCAATGCCAAATGATGATTGGAAACGTATTGTTGACAAAAATCTGGTTTGTAAGAAACAGAAACTCTTTGCGCTGATTGAGGTTGGCATTAAATATACCGAAAATAGATTTAAGTTGTGACTAATTGTCCTGGGGGTTTGTTTGATCACCACATTTTCCTTGTTGACATTTTAAAAGTTTGTATAACTGCGTAACAAATCATTCTGGACAATGGGGTTTTGTCAGTCCTGTTTCCAAAAGCATAAAACATGTATGCATAGACCTATATACGGAAAATGTACGACTTTGAGGGTCCTAAAATATCCCATGTACCTGCTCCAATGACCTCCTCGATCTTGACTGTTGAGACGTCAATCTCCTTGGCAAACTCGCGCACCGCCTCGTTGGGGTCCTCGTAGGTAAAGGGGTCGATGTAGATCTTCATCCCGGGGGAGCCTGAGAAGTGGGTCGGGCAGCCCAGTGGGGAGGGGCAGTTAGACATGTCGGCTCGCAAAGAGAGTTCTAGGACAATCAAAGTGCGCTGTTACAGACACGAGAAACACCTACTTCTCCCGCCGCGCTCACATTAGCTGATGGGCTGAGTTAATGGATAACGAACAGTGCGGGCTTCAAAGTAAACCACATCTGACAAAGCATTACTTAAAATCACTAGTGTTGGAAAAAGTGCAATTAACACTATTTTCCTCGAGTGCTTTTTGTAAGACAGTACAAATTACGGAGGACTTCATCTGCCAAAATGTGTTGATCGACTACATCATTGCTGCAATTCGAACTCTTGATATGGGGCTGTACAAATATGAGTTGCAGTATGTCATAGTTAGGTTTAAAACAAGTATTTGAAGTTTTGGTAGTTGTGATCCTCCATAATGCAAACAAACAAACATGCAAGGATCAGGCAAACAAAGACAGACGTTAAAAGAAAGGTTACAAACAGACAAACGCTGATATGCTGTGACTAAATGTAGACATATGTCTGTCCTGTTATCCCCTAGCCCAGCAGTTTCTCCTCTTTGATAACAGTAAAACCAATTTCCCCCCAGCTTTTCCCTATAGGACTTCATAAGGAGATAAACCTGTGTGCTATCAACTAAGTCTTTATGCCTCTCTGCACCTCTGCAATGGGAAAGCTCGGTTCAAAGACTTGCACTGTCTGCAAACAGTGTGAGGATTTTCTGCACCGACGGACTGCGCAGGAAAGGACAACTACAAAAAAACATTCAGTGCAGATCCAAGCTCAGTTGAGAATATGACTTTCAATAGTGGTAATAGTAATAGTCTTCACAAAGCAAGAAGGATCTTATTTTTGGACTCAGGCGGTTTGGTGTAGTTCTCTCCAGCTAAGTGCTCATGAGCAGGATCTGGCTCAAAACCTAGAAAAGGTTTGTCTGCACAGTTTGTTATGTTGGCTAATATGACAATACATTAATATTTCTATTCATGCATGTGACAGGATGATTACATTTACATTTTTCTAAAACTTCTGCCTATTTTACCCCAGTTTTACTATTTTGGTGACATTTATGATTGTACTTCCTGTGTGTGAGCAGCAGCTGTGACTTAGGTAGAGGTTATTCCAGACTTTAAGAGCCAAAATCCATATGAAAGTTATGATTTGACAAATAGTAACACCTGCTAACAACTTTATTTTGTTAAATTATTGTTTAAACTGACAGAAAAATACACCAGTTGTGGGTAAATTGTCAAAGCACTTTCCTTTCTGTCATTTTAAACTTTTCTTCACAAACTGCCACTTGACTGATGTAAAACTGTGAATAATATAAGAGCTTTTAATAAGAACCACAGAAGTCATACGCACTTTATAGTTTTTTACAAGGATACTTTTTACTTCACTACATTCGAGACCAGGTATTTGTACCTTTTACTCCGCTACATTTTTGAGCTGGACTGAAAAGTAGAAAGTACTTTCCGTGTTGTTTGACATCCTGGGTAAAGTTCAAACTCCAACTTTGAACAAACAAAATATATTCATACAATTCACATTGAAAATTAATAAATTAATTTGAATTGCTACTCTCAACATCTTTGGGAGCTTTATTTAAATGGATACTTCAAAGCTTTTATTTATTTTTTTACAATTTTTCATGTGCTACATTTCCTTTTTATTTTAACCTCTTTTTTTTTGCACATTTAAATTATTAAATTGAATGAATAAAAAAGTTGAGATTTCTGTCATGTCTTTGTGATTTTACTGCCTTTTCTTCCCGTTGTGTGAAGCACTTTGAATTGCCTTGTGTACGAATTGCGCTCTACAAATAAACTTGCCCTGCCACATGTACTTCTTCTTCTGCTGTCAAATACGGACATCACAGCTCAACTTCAATCATCATTTCTACAAAGACACTGAAGGGCAGTAGACATCGTTAGAAGCGTTAATCAAAAATACTGGCGCCATGATTGGAATAACCCATCTTCATCAAGTCAATTTGAAGGCTCTTATTTGCATAGGCAACACCCGGACAGGAAAGGTGTGCGAGGAGAGCGAGGAGACCGAGGGGAACGGGGTCCGGTCCGGGAGGGATCATCTCACTAGCGACTTGGAGCTGATTTGAGTTAGTGCTCTAATTGCCTTGAACCTTTCCTGCGTGGATGTAATTGCTCATCAGAGATTCCAAACAGATTGGATTAGAGTTAATCCAACGAGGGGTTTACAGTTTCGCAATCTAAAGACTGACTATTTACATGTGTTGCCAAGCTGTTCTCCCATGGGAACGTGCGCGACAACCAAACGCTCCCACAAATATTCAGGAGTCTCATCTGCGGTCCGGATCCCATTTTCATGTATTATTTAGATCACAGTTTATCGGTGGCTCTCCCCGCAGTGCAGCCCTGGTTAACTGGACTCATCTTTACGTGGCCGTCAGATGAAAAATAGATTTGCGCTTGCATATTTCATTGCTTTTACATAGGAGTGCGCGAGGAAATGTATTAAAACGTCTATTTTTACACAAATGCAAACAACATTCTAGTTGAGAGCAAACGCATGCTCTCAATAGCTTCCAGGCAAGAAATATGAGTTCATTCACTTTAAAATGTGATCCTTAAGCATCAATAAGGAATGGGAAACACACATCAAGCATTTATGCATTCATTTAAAAAACATAAATCTTAACTGAGCCCTTTGTTCAAATGTTTTAATAGTGTTTAGTTTGATGAATTGCAGTTTACGGCGAGGCACTTAACCATGTTATTTTCACCAGTGGCCAACATTTAGCCTGCTATTAGTCTGCCTCACTCATTCGCTCGATGGCCTAATGTATCCACAAATCAAGGCTGCAGCAGTAATGCCTGCATTCATCAATTACCAGCAGTGGTTACATCGCATTACCGTTTCAGTACACAGATTTTACATATTCATTAAAACACAAGCAAAGCACTGCACTAATATGCTTTTTTTTTGCATTTAGAACAACTGGTAAACAAAGTGTTGGTTATAGTGTTTTGACAAATATAAATGTCATTGTGAAACTTGCTGTGCTGCGTCATCAGAACATGTTCAAACTTCTGGAATAGAGGCGACTGGAGGAAAGTGAATAAACTCTAACACAAAGTCTTAATGAGGAAAAAATATTCAACAATTTTGAATTTCCAAGGTAGAAATGTTAGTTTGCTTTTGTCTTTAGACAGAGGATGGAGAAAAATACACATTTGAGCAGCACAAAAGTGTATTGTGTGGTGACGTATGTAATTGTCTAAAGATAAAAGTATTTCTCCTGTAAAACCTAAAATAATGTTTTTGCCTTCATCAAATGTCGGTCAAAATCTCATATTAAATAAACAAATAATGTAAAATATAAATGTGAATGTCTTTAAAGGCTCTGGTGGTTTCCATTTGTCAAAACCATCTGGATTTGTCATATATTTTTGATATTTTGTTGTTTACCGACATTTACTTTATTCTTTAGACTTTAAATGAATGAAATAATAAATCATTGTTATTATATCATACATAATCAGAGGTTAATCCCATTATGTTCCACTTCACTTTGGCCTTCTTTCCGGGATTTGAATGTTTTTGTTTTCACGGGTCTTTTAGTAGTTCTAGAATGTGAAGATGTGATAGGGTCAGCTGTGGGGCAAGGGCCAGATTATTGATTACGTTGTATTTTGCTATAGTATAACCAAAGAGTAGATTCACAAACATTTAACCTGATCATTTATATTACTGACTTGACCCTAGGACTCACTATATTCATTTGTGTTCTGTATTTGGTATTGAATAATGTTGAGATGTCATCTGAAACTCAGCAACAGTCGTTGTTGTTGTTGTTACATTTAATGGCGGTTGGCAACTGAAAAGGTGCATTTACCGCCACCTACAGTAGTTGTACGTCTTCAAAGTATTTGTTTTGTTTTTACGCTATACCGTGAGAGTATAGTTTATATAGTATATTATATACCATGAGACTGAGAAAGAGAGAGAGAGAGAGAGAGAGAAAAGGAAATCATGTATTTGGCTCATATTTGATGTTTAAACTTTTGTCCAACATAAAAACAGCTAAAGTCACCTGTATTTCTTTAAAGATCCAATATTATGCTGTTTGGACAAACACAATAAAACAGAATCTATAGGTTCTTCTAGTCTTGTGATCATCTACTTGAAATCATTACACACAATTAGTGGACAGTAAATCGATGGGGAACACTTTAGAATTGTAGGTTGGTCACTAATCTATCCCCGGGCTCCATGTGGAATAATGAGTTGACTTTCCTTCTTGAACACAAACTCATTATCTAACGCTCACTGGTGTTTTACATATAGTCTGGCTGATTAGTATGGAAATGCCCATAATGCAATTTCAAATGGTATTTACACAGGCTTTCGTTTGTATCGAGAGAAGTATTAATTTTGGGGGTTGGGTCGTGTGATTAATCCATACATAGAATTGTAATTAAAGTCTAAAGGATTAAAGTCTATCAAAATGTATTTGCATATTTGTCCCTCATTCATTTCAACCAAAAGGTTTGTTTGTTTGTCGCACAAAGGGATTGTTTATTTACTGTAAATGATATGTTTCAATTCTGATTTAGTAAATGTCATGGAACTTGAATTTACACATGAGTCGTTCTCACACAGTGGAACCCACAGTTTAAAATTGTCTTGGATTTGAATAATTTCACACAAAACTTGAAAAAGCAGATATTAGAAAATCAACTGTCAACATCAGTTCAATGTAAAAATGTGCAGATATTTATTTTGAAATTATGACATGTATATTCTACTGAGCTAATGTTAATAACGTGTAAGGTTAGTTGTACTTGTAACGTGATGTGCAGGGGTGTTTTTCACAGAGGGCCGCAATTTTAAACTAAATGGAGCTGAGGGCCACAGACAACCTGACAATGAAGTGAATCATTCGATGTGTTGCATGTGACATGAGCCGCCACATCTTTAATACGACTTGGAACAGTAATAATAGGTTGGAATAACAACAAATTGTTTCCAATTGCACAGTAAAAAGTATTACTTTTTGTTGTTTGGAACAGGAAGCCTGAGGGCCAACAAATTGGTCTTAAGACCGCATTTGGCCCCCAGGCCACAGTTTGGACACCCAGGTAATGTGTACTTTATTGTTCTGCACACCTGCAGATGGAAAGTAGCAGTAGCTAAATCTTGTGCAGATCATGTTTTACTTTTCAGTTTAATCAATTTATGGTCCCTGACAAATAAAGACTAAACTAAACATTTTAAGAAAGAGCAAAAAGACAATTGACAACTTTTCGACTGCAGTGATTCACGGTCTTGGCATTATAAGATCACGTCGAGAGAACGCTTTTAACAGAAATATAAAAAACGTCATGAATAAACTAAGTAGAAGTAGGTATTCAAGTGGCAAACGGGCTTTAATCGTCGCTCACAAATGCTGCCAGGTTAGCGCTGCTCGGGTAGAAGGGGAATAGAAGTAGTCAAGTGTAGCAGCCAATCTGACGCAGGCAATTAAAATACATCCTACAGGCTCTGAAGGGGATTCAACTCCAGAAAAGACACACTTTGTCTGTAGGCATTTCCCATTTGCGCATGTTTTTCGAAATGAGCCTCTCACGTGACCTGGTGCCTACGGAGGGTTAAATCTCAGCGCCGTCACCAGGAGCATCCAGCCGCGACACTCCATGTACGGCGGAGTGAAGTTCCCCGGTGATTTGTGTCACGCCACACGCAGAGGGACGTGTACGGCACCGACGCTGAGCCGCGGGGTTCAGCCAAGCGCGGTTGTGATTCTTGGGAATTTCATCAAAAAACAATTGGCTGAGTGGCACTGTTTTATTGTTGCTTTGAATCCGGTAATTACAACACTGTCAGTCAAATTGGGGGAAAACAATGCTCGGTGGGTTCCGAGTGGGTGGGGGGGGGAGAAGGATGAAGAATTAAACCTATGAATAGGATTTCTTATCAGTGTTGCATGTCCTTTCCACTCCAAATGACTTGTTTGATGATTGGCGCTGCAGGCATCCCTCATCTTTTGTTTGTTTGCTCCATTCATGTTAATTGACTTTGGTCATTTGAAGGAGAACTACAAAAGCGACTTTGTGGACACCGCCATCTTAATGAGCCATCGCACCACGCGTGAGTGTTTCGCAATGTCGGTCTCCGCAGACGTATCCCCCGGAGTTCAGCCCCTTTTCCTTGACTGCCAGGCCTGCGCCGCATAATCCCGTGCTGCCAGAGCGTTTCCAGGTGAGACATGTGTTGCTACGAGCGCTACAGCCTCATCAGCCAGAGCAGGGTAGAGCTCATAATACGACTTAATCGCGCCTATCACAGCGGCCCAGAGAGAGCGCTGTCAGTCAGAGGGAAAAATGTCATTTATTTGGCCCGACAGCGCATACCCGGGGTAATTTCAGCTACAATACCTGCTATTACAGTGTATCATATATAATGTGTCGGCAGAGAGAGACTGGCCAGAGCGTGAGGTAACTATTGGGGAAGGGCACCGTTTTGCCAGCCATATCATACAGACAAACTCAGAGACGCTGTGGAAATAGTCGTTGCCTTTGATTCTACTTTGCTGCGATGGTAAGATACTAGTAGAGGTGGATAATAGTCATTTTAAACGTTCAAATAAGAGTATAAGGTGATATTTCTGCACTTTTGTGATTCATTTGACAGACATTTCACATTTGTCTGGTAATACATCCTCAACTAATACATTTAAGGACATGTTTTAACTCATTTCTGTTGAATTGACATCATCGGGATGCGCCAAAGAAATAGAACGAGATGAATTCTTGACAATATCTGCCCCCTTTAGATACTAGAAAACACTTCTTCCTAGTTTGCTCACCACTGCCCCATCACACCGCCCTCAACATGGACCGAGAAAGATGTGTTTTGATGTCAAATCTGTTAGACAAAGAGCAGGACGCACATATAATGGCAGACAAGTAGTTTAAAGTAGGGCTGGACAATGAATTCCAATTATCAATGATAAGCTTGGATTTTAATCGCATGTTCTATCTATATAATCCTCCGTCAGTGAAATAATGTGTTTTACAACAGAGTTTGGAGGAATACATTTCATGGTTAAACGGCAGTAATTCAAAGTCTAATGTTTGTCTAATGTAATTCCATGTTTAAGTAAATGTATGTTGTTTCGAACCATCGCTCAGCCCTAGTTTAAAGTCACACGTGCGGTGGAAGGAAAATGCATGGAGATTCAAAGCAAAACATGACTAAACTAATCATTTCACACCAATTTTGCTCGCAAATAGTCAACACAAACCTCTGCCCGTGCTGTAGTGCTGCAGCTTGTCACTGTACACAGCCTCCTTGGTGTACGCCCTTTTCCTGCGCCAAATAAACACACATTAAGGTTAAAAATGAGCGAAAGATGTTGCGTGAAAAGATGTGTCAACTTATTACTGGACTGTGACGCCGGGAAAGTGACACGGCTGAAATGTAATGAGTTTGCGCGGGGGTTAGCGGTGGCAAATGAAGTTTATGAAAATGAGCAGATTTTTAATTAGAGCTTGATAGGATCGCAGTGCTTTTCATCTGTCTCCTCTGCCTCGGCATCAAAAGCGTGCGGGACCGTTTGATGAACACTTACATGCTCGGGGAGTTGCACACAGAAAATTTGACTTTCATACATCCAAAAAGAGCGGGCGAGAAATGTGACAATGTGACAAAATGCTCCCTAAAATTAAACTGACTTTAGTTTGAAGTGAAGAGGACAGAGCCAGGAAGGAGGGATGTTGGGGGAATGAATGTGAGGCTGCGTTTCCATCTCGAAAATGGCTTTTGAGTCGAAGGAGTTGTAATAACTCAAATGTGAAAGAGCTTGCATGTATTTTAAAGTGTAATCACAAGAGGAAGGCCTTGTCAAAAGATGTCAGACAAATTTCAAGGACTGACAAAGTTGATAATTTTGATCATGTTTTAATGGAATATTATACAAGGCTGAGTAGTATATTACCACTGATTTATCTTGGATATTTGGCTTTACAAGATCATTCCAAGAAAAAGCATCTGGAATTCTGCAATATTTGTGTGACTTTATGATTAGAATATGTCAATGGGATTTGGTTCAAAAGTGGTCTTATCAGCAATCAAAGAAAAAACAAACTAATTAACCATCATTGATAGTAGGTATTGACTTTTAGTGGGCCTGGATAATATGCTTTTTTTATTGATCTATCGGTAGATCATAATTTGACATTATTGTTCAACCGCAATATTGATGAAAAGCGGCTTAGAAATGGAAACGAGTTCATTGACTTCCAGTACAAAAGTGAAGAACCCGTTTTCTAAACCAGTTGGGCCATTAACAACACAGCAAAAAGCACAAAAGCTTTAACTTCAGTCATCAAACGTGGCATTATTCTGGTTTAGGGTTTACCAGGTGAATTAGCTCTATATTTATATTGTAAAAGAGTATAAAACATAGATAAAATACAATTCAAAAGATCGCCCAGTATTGGATAGCCTGGTTTTGAACCACATGCTCGTCTCCATGGAGAAACACCCGTAATAAATGACTCTAATGCCATATTGTGGAACATTCCAAGCAAAGCCACAAATCCCTCAGCAAAATGTTACGTAGTGTTAATTTAAAGAAAACCTTTCATAAATGAGTAAAATATGATGGAGCGTATATCATATTTCCACGTGCTACAGTCTGTGAGCTGTGCACTGTCATATATGATGTATAGTGTATTTATTTTGTTGCTAAGAGCATTCCCACTGGTATAACAGCAAATGTTCTACCGTATCTGGGAAGGAGAATGCTGTGGCTGCTTTTGGAAAGCGAGGTGCAAATGTACAAAATGTTCTAGGCAATGCTTTGTTTGTATGAAGAGGCTGACATTGTATGAAAGTAAAAGTAGAGTGTTTACCTGCTGCAAACAATGGAGATGGCGACGAGGGACACGATGAAGACCACTCCTGCAGCGGCTGAACCTGCGATCAGGGGCAGCTGCTCCCGCAGCTCCGACTTGAAGTCATCTGACAAACAAAAGAAATACCAAGGAATAAAAGGCTCTGCAAAGGTATAAAACAGATGAGAGCTGCTTCACACTTGTCCTTCTTTGATCCTTTAGTCCTGATGTTGAAATGGTTTGGTCCTGTTCTGGTTTAGTCATGGTCCAGTCCAAGTTTAGTTCTAGTTTTAGTCGTCGTTTAGTCCCAATTTTCAACTGGTGTAGAGTAAAAGCACTGGTAAGGACTGACTGGATCTATGAAATGTCGCAATCTCACAAAGGTAAAAACACAAAAGGTACTATTATACCACTCATATCCCAGTAGTTTGATGGCCTGTTTATTTACTATTGTGCATTGTGTGTATACAGGAAATGCTTGCAAGATGATTGGACGATAGATAAGATAACGCACAGGCAAGACAGAACAGTTACAGCTGGTGACAGGAGCAGAACAACATATAGATCCGTTTGCTGTAGAGGCGCTGACTGGAATCCGGTCGGCTTTGGCACGACTGAGTGACAGCTCGAAGGCCGAGCGAGAGAAGCATGGACGGGTTAGTGAGACGGCGACAGAAAGAGAGAGAGGGCTTCTTTTTCTTCTGTCTCTCTGAGTCTCTGTATCCGTCAGGCTCAACGGCTCAGAGAAGTGTACCTTGAAATGTTACTTCAGAGCTGTTGAAAAGCAAGTCACCCTCTGCCAATCACTATCCAAACATGTTTTATGTACCCATCCACTCAGCCAAACATGAAAAATATAAACTCATTGGTTATCTTTTTGTGACAAGATGTCTTCTTTCAACTTCTTCAAGCACTTCTGAGAATGCGATGTGATTTGCAACAGGGACAGAATAGAATGGGCACTTGTGGATGAAGGGAGAACTAATGTATTTTTGGAGATGGTGTGTGAGGGAGAGTGACAGGTACTGCTCATACTTTTAAAGCTGTAATATGTAACTTTCCTGGTTGAGAGTGCGCCATTGAGATGTTATTGCTTGAATGTTCCACGGCATTAAAGTTATCTAATGCCTATTTATTCTGCATTGGATGGCGTTGGTTGAACCTTACATCCTTGAATTCCAACTCTGAAACTCGGGCAACATTTCAGAACCCAGAGTTTACCAGAGATAAGCCAAGCCAACATGGCTGTGCCCTGCGTTTGGATAAAGTTGAATATCCAACACGTAAAATATTGTGTTATTTTCCCTTGAGTGTCTCTCTAATGCGCGCTCGCTGTGTGAACATGTTCCAGTGCTGCTGCTGAGCCTCCACAGTTGTCAATGTGCTATTAGACCTAATGTTGCTAATGTCTACAGGGAATTAAGGTCAATAAAAGCAGAAATTAACTTTCAAATATTGATTTATTACATACAAATGTATAACACTGTCTGGATTCACAGATGAACTTAATTGCGTCCACATTTTGGTTGATTTGAGGACTTTCCTGGTTTATATTATTGGATTTGAGTCATTACGATACACAAACTGTAATGTATTGCTAGTTTTTTTTTACTTGACAACACAAACACAGAAACTGAGAAAACGTCTCTCAGAGGTTTGCAGTCCGACCGGCAAGGATAAATGGAACTCAGCTGGTCAGGATATTTTTTGGTATCTTATTCTCTTTGGGAGTGTCTGCAGAGCCGCGGCGCGCGGGTGAAAACTGCCATGTTATTTCAGGAGCCGCAGCTCCTGAAACTGCGCCGCTATTTGACCGCGTTTTAGCGCCGTTTTAGACAGCGCCGGGTTAGGGTTAGGGTTAGGGTTAGGGTTAGGGTTAGGGTTAGGGTTAGGGTTAGGGTTAGGGTTAGGGTTAGGGTTAGGGTTAGGGTTAAGGTTAAGGTTAAGGTTAAGGTTAGGGTTAGGGTTAGGGTTAGGGTTAGGGTTAAGGTTAGGGTTAAGGTTAAGGTTAGGGTTAGGGTTAAGGTTAGGGTTAGCGTTAAGGTTAGGGTTAGGGTTAAGGTTAGGGTTAGGGTTAAGGTTAGGGTTAAGGTTAGGGTTAGGGTTAGCGTTAAGGTTAAGGTTAAGGTTAAGGTTAGGGTTAGGGTTAAGGTTAGGGTTAGGGTTAGCGTTAAGGTTAGGGTTAAGGTTAAGGTTAGGGTTAGGGTTAGGGTTAGGGTTAAGGTTAGGGTTAGCGTTAAGGTTAGGGTTAGGGTTAAGGTTAGGGTTAGGGTTAAGGTTAGGGTTAGGGTTAAGGTTAGGGTTAAGGTTAGGGTTAAGGTTAGGGTTAGCGTTAAGGTTAGGGTTAAGGTTAGGGTTAGGGTTAAGGTTAGGGTTAGGGTTAGGGTTAGCCATGAGGCTATAAGGGAAATGCCGCGGTCCCTGAAACTGCGCGGCTGATTGACCGCGCCGCGGCTCTCCAGCCACGGCCATTCTCTTTTGCATATTTTTTCCCTATTTATTATGTTATTTGTGTTTTAAACTGTATTGCTTTTATGTTAAGCAATTTGGTCAGATGAAGCGGTTTTACCTGTGCTATATAAATCCACTGGCATTGAAATGTATTGAATAAGGAGTTTTTATTGAGAAATCTAACATGTAACATGTTTACAGGGTGCAAGAGGTTTGTCTTTTTAATCTAAAATTTTGATTTGAGATGACAGCTCCAAATCTGACAATCATCCATATTCCATTACTGAACTATTAGCGGATGGGAGGGAGCAATGAGTCAGTCACCTTAGCAGCGGCCCACTCACATTTTCTTCATCACACCTGTCACTCATGTGTGTGGGGGAGGGGGGGAGGCAGATGGACACATTGCAGAGGTGTATAGGAACGTGCTGACAGACAGACAAAAGAGATTATAGCTGGAGTACAGCCATGAGAAGAATGACAAGTACAAGACAGAGGATGTGTTGTGTGGGGGCAAAGGTCATACTCAAACAGTCAAGGGAAAGTGTAAATGTATTTAATATTGTGTATACTGCGGTCATTGAGGATTTTATTGTTAACTACTGTCTGTTCATTTTGCATTACATACAAGTGTTATGTTCTTGTTAACACAACAGTTAACACTTGTCACTTTAACTATAATGTAATCAACAACCACTGCACTTCCTCTGTAAATGTAACTGTACATTTTGTGTACATACAAGTCTATTTTTTATCTTATATTCAATTGAATTGTTTTTTCTTTAATGCATGCCCTATTTGATTTGATATATCTTGCTTTTATTATTCATTGTTCATTATTGGAAGTTGCACGGAATCACCAAAGCAAGTCCTGGCCTTTGAATTTTGTTCACTGACAATGGCAATAAACCTTTTCTGATTCTGATTCTGAAGTAGTCTCACTACTACACAGTGGACATCACCATAGCAACAGGTAAAAAAATGCTCAACTGCTGTGAGGGGACTAGCTTGAGCTTCATGTAACAACATAACTAATATCTGAAATGTGAACAGGATTTTCAGATTCACATGAGTCAGTTTGTGGCTGTGGTATAAACATACTTACATGTAAGCCTATATAATCTGTGTACTTTGTTTCAACTTGAAATATAACTATGATGACAACTTTTGAGGATGACTTTACTCCACATTACAGACACATTGAGGCTTCTGTCTGTCCTCTTTCATGTTGGTCAGTTCTCTACCTGACCTTGAACGCCCTCTGACGGTCATGTACCATGTTAGAAATGGTTGGAAGTATAAATTAAACTACAGTAACTCTGCTTTGAACACACAGAACTGTTTACGTACAAGAATGGAGCATAAATGAGTATTTATACTACAATTACGACTGCAAGTAGTGTACCCATACTGCAGTGGCTACTACTAAAGCTTGGATTATACTTCCTGTAGGTCAATTCTTCATGCAAATGAGACGCACGGAGGCCAGCGGAGAAGACTTTGGAAGTATTTATAGTCCGAGCTATTCGTGGGGCTGCAGACAGTAGAAATCTGAAAAATAACTTGTAGGAAATCCTCCTCATGTCTCCACGGACCATCTGCGCAGTTACACATTTTTACATGACGCCAACACAGAAAATTGGGTCCATGTGCTGACCATCTCGGAGGCATCAAGTAAAACGTAATGCTGTGTTCCAGTTGTTCTCAGAGGTCAGAACTCGAGGGACGTTTTCTCAGAGTTTCTGCATTCCAGCGTCAAGTCAAAACTATGAGCAATTCATAAGTATATGGACTGTAACATCAAAGAAGGTGCTCCAATCAACCAAAATATGGATCATATTTATCTATTTAAATGGACAGAGTGATTACATCTTAAAGTTATATATCAACATAGACATTTGCCTTTGTTGTCATTAGCGCCATGTAGACGTTAGCAACATTAGCACAACAACACATATCTAACTGCAGAGGCTCATCGGCAGCACAGAAGCAGGTTCACGCACAGCAGGGGGCAGTAGAGAGCAACTAAAGAGAATATAACATGAGTACTATCAATATTTTAACTGTCGGGTGAAATGTATCCATACGCAGGGTGCAGCCATGGTGGATTGTCTTACTCGGATAAAATCAGGGTTCTGAAATGTTATCTGAGTTTCTGAGATGTGAGTGTTCCAGTGTGAACATATCGGAGCTCGGAAAACTACGCTACTACTGCATTTATTGCTACAACTGATTCATTACCACGACTACATTACTGCCACCTAAATCTCAACTATCTGCTACTGCGTAAGAAAAAACAACCGCAATGTGGCTGTTTTCTACAGGCTTAAATCAGTGAAACTGGGAGAGTGTGCTTTTGGAAACAAGGATGACATTTAGGAAAACACAAAAATATCCAGGCACAAAAATATGAGCTGCATGAAGGAAGCTTTCATATGGCCAGACAATCATATTACGACCTATGCTAGTTCTACTTCACTAGCATAAGCTACTCCAACTACTACTATTCCAAACTCTACTTCAACTCCAACTTCTACTCCAACAACTACTCCAACTTCTACTCCAACAACTACTCCAACTACTACTATTCCAAACTCTACTTCAACTCCAACTTCTACTCCAACAACTACTCCAACTTCTACTCCAACAACTACTCCAACTCCTCCAACAACTACTCCAACTATTACTCCAACTACTACTCCAACTACTACTCCAAATACTGCTTCAACTACTACTCCAACTACTACTCCAACTATTACTCCAACAACTACTACTCCAACAACTACTCCAACAACTACTCCAACTATTACTCCAACTACTACTCCAACTACTACTCCAAATACTGCTCCAACTACTACTCCAACTACTACTCCAACTATTACTCCAACAACAACTACTCCAACAACTACTCCAACTACTCCAACTACTACTCCAACTACTACTCCAAATACTGCTCCAACTACTACTCCAACTACTACTCCAATTATTACTCCAACAACTACTCCAACTACTACTCCAAATACTGCTCCAACTACTACTCCAACTACTACTCCAACAACTACTACTCCAACAACTACTCCAACTACTACTCCAACTTCTACTCCAACTTCTACTCCAACAACTACTCCAACTACTACTATTCCAAACTCTACTTCAACTCCAACATCTACTCCAACAACTACTCCAACTTCTACTCCAACCACTACTCCAACTACTCCAACAACTACTCCAACTATTACTCCAACTACTACTCCAACTACTGCTCCAACTACTACTCCAACTACTACTCCAACTATTACTCCAACAACAACTACTCCAACAACTACTCCAACTTCTACTCCAACAACTACTCCAACTACTCCAACAACTACTCCAACTATTACTCCAACTACTACTCCAACTACTACTCCAAATACTGCTCCAACTACTACTCCAACTACTACTCCAACAACTACTACTCCAACAACTACTCCAACTACTACTCCAACTACTACTCCAACTTCTACTCCAACAACTACTCCAACAACTACTCCAACTACTACTCCAACTTCTACTCCAACTTCTACTCCAACTTCTACTCCAACAACTACTCCAACTACTACTATTCCAAACTCTACTTCAACTCCAACTTCTACTCCAACAACTACTCCAACTTCTACTCCAACAACTACTCCAACTACTCCAACAACTACTCCAACAATTACTCCAACTACTACTCCAACTACTACTCCAACAACTACTCCAAATACTGCTCCAACTACTACTCCAACTACTACTCAAACAACTACTACTCCAACTACTACTCCAACTACTACTCCAACTTCTACTCCAACAACTACTCCAACAACTACTCCAACTTCTACTCCAACAACTACTCCAACTACTCCAACAACTACTCCAACAATTACTCCAACTACTACTCCAACTACTACTCCAAATACTGCTCCAACTACTACTCCAACTACTACTCCAACAACTACTACTCCAACAACTACTCCAACTACTACTCCAACTACTACTCCAACTACTACTCCAACTACTACTCCAACTTCTACTCCAACAACTACTCCAACAACTACTCCAACTATTACTCCAACTACTACTCCAACTACTGCTCCAACTACTACTCCAACTACTACTCCAACAACTACTCCAACTACTACTCCAACTACTACTCCAACTTCTACTCCAACAACTACTCCAACAACTACTCCAACTATTACTCCAACTACTACTCCAACTACTACTCCAACTAATACTCCCACTACTACTCCAACTACTACACCAACTACTACTCCAACTACTACTCCCACTACTACTCCAACTACTACACCAACTACTACACCGACTAATACTCCGACTACTACTCCCACTACTACTCCAACTACTACACCAACTACTACTCCAACTATTACTCCAACTACTACTCCAACTTCTACTCCAACAACTACTCCAACTACTACTCCAACTACTACACCAACTACTACACCAACTACTACTCCAACTACTACACCAACTACTACTCCCACTACTACACCAACTACTACTCCAACTACTACACCAACTACTACACCAACTACTACTCCAACTACTACTCCCACTACTACACCAACTACTACTCCCACTACTACTCCCACTACTACTCCAACTACTACACCAACTACTACACCAACTACTACTCCAACTACTACTCCCACTACTACACCAACTACTACTCCCACTACTACTCCCACTACTACTCCAACTACTACACCAACTACTACTCCAACTACTACACCAACTACTACACCAACTACTACTCCAACTACTACTCCCACTACTACTCCAACTACTACACCAACTACTACACCAACTACTACACCGACTAATACTCCGACTACTACTCCCACTACTACTCCAACTACTACACCAACTACTACTCCAACTATTACTCCAACTACTACTCCAACTTCTACTCCAACAACTACTCCAACAACTACTCCAACTATTACTCCAACTACTACTCCAACTACTGCTCCAACTACTACTCCTACTACTACTCCAACAACTACTCCAACTACTACTACAACTACTACTCCAACTTCTACTCCAACAACTACTCCAACAACTACTCCAACTATTACTCCAACTACTACTCCAACTACTACTCCCACTACTACTCCAACTACTACACCAACTACTACTCCAACTACTCCAACAACTACTCCAACTATTACTCCAACTACTACTCCAACTACTACTCCAAATACTGCTCCAACTACTACTCCAACTACTACTCCAATTATTACTCCAACAACTACTACTCCAACAACTACTCCAAATACTGCTCCAACTACTACTCCAACTACTACTCCAACTACTACTCCAACAACTACTACTCCAACAACTACTCCAACTACTACTCCAACTACTACTCCAACTTCTACTCCAACAACTACTCCAACAACTACTCCAACTACTACACCAACTACTACTCCAACTACTACTCCCACTACTACTCCAACTACTACACCAACTACTACACCAACTAATACTCCGACTACTACTCCCACTACTACTCCAACTACTACACCAACTACTACTCCAACTATTACTCCAACTACTACTCCCACTACTACTCCAACTACTACTCCCACTACTACTCCAACTACTACACCAACTACTACTCCAACTACTACTCCCACTACTACTCCAACAACTACACCAACTACTACACCAACTACTACACCAACTACTACACCAACTACTACTCCAACTACTACTCCCACTACTACTCCAACTACTACACCAACTACTACACCAACTACTACACCAACTAATACTCCGACTACTACTCCAACTACTACTCCCACTACTACTCCAACTACTACACCAACTACTACTCCAACTACTACTCCAACTACTACACCAACTACTACACCAACTACTACTCCAACTACTACTCCAACTACTACTCCCACTACTACACCAACTACTACACCAACTACTACTCCAACTACTACTCTAACTACTACTCCAACTACTACACCAACTACTACACCAACTACTACACCAACTACTACTCCAACTACTACACCAACTACTACACCAACTACTACTCCCACTACTACTCCCACTACTACTCCAACTACTACACCAACTACTACTCCAACTACTACACCAACTACTACACCAACTACTACTCCAACTACTACTCCCACTACTACACCAACTACTACTCCCACTACTACTCCAACAACTACACCAACTACTACACCAACTACTACTCCAACTACTACTCCAACTACTACTCCAACTACTACTCCAACTACTACACCAACTACTACACCAACTACTACTCCAACTACTACTCCAACTACTACACCAACTACTACTCCCACTACTACTCCAACTACTACTCCAACTACTACACCAACTACTACTCCAACTACTACTCCAACTACTACTCCCACTACTACTCCAACTACTACACCAACTACTACTCCCACTACTACTCCAACAACTACACCAACTACTACACCAACTACTACTCCAACTACTACTCCCACTACTACTCCAACTACTACACCAACTACTACTCCCACTACTACTCCAACAACTACACCAACTACTACTCCAACTACTACTCCAACTACTACTCCAACTACTACACCAACTACTACTCCCACTACTACACCAACTACTACTCCAACTACTACTCCCACTACTACTCCAACTACTACACCAACTACTACTCCAACTACTACTCCCACTACTACTCCCACTACTACTCCAACTACTACTCCCACTACTACTCCAACTACTACTCCCACTACTACTCCAACTACTACTCCAACTACTACTCCCACTACTACTCCAACTACTACTCCCACCACTACTCCACTGCAGCTCCAACATAACCTCAATCCTCAAGACTTGACAAATACTTAATAATCACGCCTATTTGACATATTCGTCCCAAAAAAAGTATCCTCTCCACCTCTATGCCACCATGAGTATGTTTCTTCTTCTTTCTACCGGTAATTGTTTTGAAGATTGGTGTGGCTTGGCGCTGGTCCAGGGATGAGCACTTTTATGCGTTCGAACGAAGGAGAGAACATCCACGAGGGAGTGTTCCGGGGCCAGTGTACATCTGCTGTGCACAGCTGCTGTGCACAGTTAAACAGTCAGGTTCATCATCATTATCACCCTCCCCATCTCTCACTCCCTAAGCCCCGCTCGGCCCCATCCATCGCTATCATCAGCATTAACACAATGCAACTTGAAAATGTCACCCCTGTCTGACGCATTATAGACTGGGAGAAAATTAATGCTCTGAGATAGAGGGGGGCCTTTTGAACCGTATGCGTGCACTGCAGAGGAGCCAGCACGCTGTTTGGAGGATATATTGTAGCAAAAGACAATTGAATTTCATAAACTGGACACATATCCACGCAGACGCAGCTTATTTAGTTGCTTTGACTGATATTCTTAAGGCCCGTTCAGACCATGGCGTTGAAGTGGCGTCCAGTTTACATTCAAAGTCTATGTGGACGCGTGTCCTGGATGTCCAGCGTTTTTGCTGTGCGTTTTGAACGTTTTTGGGCGCGAATCCTGCTTTGTGAGCGAAAAGAAAAGTTGGACGAAGCTGAACCTTTTTCCAACCAACACGGCGCAGCAACTAATGAGACAGTACACTCCAGTGACGTACCTACGTATTTCATTATCTGGAAGAAGGAGCAAATGATGATATTCATTCAACTCTGCTCACCTCTGAAGTATCTGGTGGACCCAGACAAGCCACAGAGTCAATTGACTCAGCTTTTGGACTTTGTAAAGTAAATACACCAAAGCCACTGTCTCAGCCTGGTCTGCCATCGCACCACCACCATTTTGAATAAGCAATATTATGTAGTTTTCACACACCATACTTTTACTCCTATACTTTTAACAGTATTCCTACTTGAAGTTTTTGGTTACTCCTCCCACTGTGAGAAAAGCTTTATGTTAAATAAATGACTTGAACTTTGTGCTAAATGCAGGACAGATGCATGTGTAAAACGATTGTATTTGTTTTCTATGTTGGGCACAACAGATGGAAAGTAGCTGGCATATTTACACTTAACTGTTACAGATGTTCATTAAAATGCAAAAAACTTGATGGAGGTGCTTATGTTTTTGAGCCAAAATGTTAATAAAGCTGTAAATAAAGCTCTGCGATTCTTTCTCACAAGGATCCATAACCAAATAAACCCAACAAAAACACCCTCAATTTTACAGAATTAGAACCAAGCAGAATGAACAACTCTCAGTCAAAAGAGTGGCATTCAGCTTGTTCTCACACCACATGTTGATTACAATGTTTACAGTTTCCTCTTGAGTGCCTATAGATTACAACCTCTTTCAAAATCCATTGACTCAATTTATTCAAGGCACAGTTCAAACCAGATCACACCGTTCTTTTTCTGTTTCTTGCAGCTCCGCACAAGGTTATGCATAAAAACTATTCAAACACATTTTAGCACATAACACATCTCCTTATCTTTCCCTTTGTAAACTAGCTACAGTATAAAGCCCGTGTAACAGGTGCTGCTGGTCAATCTGTACCCCCGCTATTAACAATAATCTGATCAAATTGTAATCACAGCTATGCATTCTGGGATATCTCTACAGCAACAGACGGACTGTGTGGGAAAAGAAAACCAATTAGCTACGCATTTTGGCTCAGGTACAAGATAAAGACTCCGCTATATACATATTTTAAATATTCAATCGCTCTCGCCGCTGTGAATACACAGTTATAAACCACAATGCTAACCGCTAACAAATGCACAGTAGAGTGAGAGATGGCGTAAATGTGTGAAGCGTGGCGACGGACAGAGCCATGTGTCCTGGCGCGCCGGTCCTTACCATCTGTGAGGGTTTGGAAGCACATCTTGCTGCTGAATTTGCCAAAGCCTGCCACGGTCCGGGCGCGCACCTGCACCACATAGACCGTACCTGGCCGCAGTCCCTCCACCCGCGCCGTGTTGGTCTGGCTGCGCAGGACGGTGGAGTTGATCTCAGCGTGGTCCTGGAAGGGCAGAAAACACATGAGGGGGGAAAAGGGATTAGAGAGTTTGAAGAGAATTTGAGTGGAAAGTGGGAAAAAGTAGGAAAAATAAAACTGTAGAAATAAAAACGCTGTCTTTTTATGGTACTGAGGCTCGGTTTGGGCCTGCTCTAGTCCACGTTTAGTCCTAATATGGATGTAGTGTCTGTGCAAGTGTGAATGCACATAAATACAAAAAACAGGAATACGACCGTGTGCCTACACTACCGTACAATCCCCGTCTATCACTGCAAGATAAATGAGATCTCTCCAAGCGTCTCATCCTGAAAGAATAACTACTGAGAGCTGACAAAAAGTGACATGTCTGTAATTTTCCATCACTGGTAAACTCTGCCCTAGGAGGGAAATATATCGAAATATTGATAATTTTGTGAATGTTGGTTTATATGTAAAATGTGAGTATTGAGAATATTGTATGATGTTAAGTAGAAGATATTGTCCGGCAGAGGATATTTTTTCTTGGGCATGTAGTGCTTGGGTGAATAAAAAATAAAAACAACACGGTGCAGATGAAAAAACCAACAACAACAACATCATACCCTGCAGTATATAACATGAGCACTAGCAGCCGTAGTCTTAGTCATTTCACATTTCTCTGATACGTAAACCTCAACAAATACATTTTTAGAGATGTTTTTGCATATTTCCATTGGATTGACACAATATTGTCTAAATATTGTTATTGTGATATGATAATCATTTTTATATATCTAACAAACAATAAAATATAGTCATATCATCATAGGCATAACATCATCTTTATGATGAACTCATACCTGGGCATACCTTATAATCATGATTTATTATGAACAAATTAAAATACAAAATTGGCAAATAAATGTTTAAAATGTGCGTGCAAACTTCCACCAATCACATCTCAGTCTCAACTCCAGACTAGACAGTTGTATAAACAATGGCCTGTTGTGCAAAACTCTCCACTACATTATTTAACAAAGGTCCTGCTGGAACATTGCCTTGTTTCCTTTCCACGCCAAATATATTACATTTTGTTCGTAGCCCTGCATACAGAATGAAATGTCATCTTCTTTGACACTTAATCTGAAATGTCATCTTAAATGCAGCTTTTATTGGAGGCCCTGCTTCACAGATGGTGTCCCCTTGCATGTGCTGGCTGTAGAGAGCTCTTGAAACAATGCTATATGGTGCTGCAGTGTGAGAATCTGCTCAGAGGGATCAGTAATTACTTAGGCATGTCACCTTCCTCTAACCCAGAGTGGATATGACAGCCAGAAAATAAGCCTGCGCCCACTCTACACCCACTGCTGCACTCGGCTGATAGACGCAGCCCGTAAAGAGGGGAGAAAACCTGGTGTCACCAAATACTGTAAACAGGAGCCAGGGATTTTGGCTTGTTTAACTTTGGATGACAGTATAAAAGTTTTCAATTCTATCTATCGGTGTACAGAGTGCATTTTTAGATCTCTCAATGTTTGTCTTTTTTCATATGACCAGAAGCAATTATGAAATCGCAAATGGTGCAATTTATCATTTAGCTAATGGAATTTCCACCGTAACCAACAAAATATCTGTCTTTTTATTGGGGAAAAACCCTGCTCACCTTCATGACCACTGCAAACATGCTTTAAAACGCTCACATTTCAGGCTTATCAGCTGTTTATGCTTCTGGGCGTGTGTGAAATGTGCACTTTGTCAGGACAGAGTTTTAGTTTTTAAACATTAAGTAAATTGCAACACTGGAAAATCAGAAAAATCATGATTCAATGTATTTATTTATTTATAAACTGTGCAGCCCTACTGAACAAGACACTTCAGCCCTTTTGCCTTGGTGTGAATTTGATGAGTGGGGAGCAGGTTGGCAGCCATGTTTGCCTTATTCAGTCCCAGGGCAGGTAGAGGCACAGAGGAAGTGCTTTTATTGCACTGAAAAAAAGTTTAAAATAGCTAATTTATTCTAAATGTAATCTATGTTTTTATTTAGCTTTGATAAAACATTGTGAGATATTGTCATCCAGTTCACCACATTCTACTTTATTGACAAAAGGAACATCTGGATATTTTTTTGAGATGATTATTATGAATTATGTCAATCCAAGAGAAACGTGTTAAAACGTGTCTTTAAACATATTAGTTGAGGTTTAATTATCTGACAAATGGGTCAAATGAACTTTCACTTTTTGTAGCTTTTTTTTCCTACAGACGATGTACTTGATATACACATATGCTCAAAACAACATTCAAACCTCTGCATTTTGACATGTTGCCCACCTCCACTCTACTTTTTTTTTTTGTAATTTTGCAGCACTCTCACATAATGAGCACACACATTCTCCTCAATCATGGTGCATTCGAACTTAACCAAATAGCAATAAAGCCAAGACAGTTTCCACTGAAAAGAGACGCATTGCTAACCTAAAAGTGCTAAACGTATACAGACAAGGAGGAAAATCAGCCGAGCCAGAAGTGGATGGAAAGTGATGTCAGGAAGCGATAAAGAACTCCGGGCGCAGACGACCCACATAGAAATCCTGATGCGATCTGATTGGTGTAATTGAATCATTCCGGCTGCTCCGTCATTGAGCAGATGAGGTAAACATAGCTATGAAATCAGCCGCAGCGCTCCCCCCCCCCCACCCCCACCTCCCACACAGCCACATTATGATGTGTGCAATCACATTAACTGTACTTGGACACTCTGGGCTTGATGAAGACAAATGTTGGGGAGGAATAGAGAAGGGGGGGAGGGAGTCAGCCGCAACAAGTTTTTAGAGAGGAGAGTTTTCTAAAAGGGAAGCTGAATGCAGGCAATTTACAGTGTCTCAGGATTTGCCTTTGATGACTGCACCGTGAGTAAGATTCATTTAGAATTTTAGCATAAGTCGACAAATATCTGAGTTGACATTTTACTTTTGGTGTCTTCCAATGAGCATCATGTCCTGCCTCCCACATAATAGCTGTTAACATTTATAGTTTAAGCGTGCATTAGTATGTAGAAAAGGATATGCTATCTAGTAAAGCTTACGTTGACCTTTTAAAGCAGAGTGTACAATTTCCTTATGACTTGTAACTAAATTCCTTCATGTTGCTAGCGTTTCTTCCATTTGAAAATATGTTGGGTTTGTTTTTAGCATTGAGAATGAAACAGCCGCAGTTGCTCTTCTTTAATCCGTTTGAAGATCACAGAATTCCAAATAGTCACTTTCACTTTGTAAATTGTAGAAACTGAATTGGAGAATGATCTGTGGCAATTTAATATTATTCATTCAATTCAAATTTGGATGTAAAATTGACTGTAGCCCAAAACACAGATCACAGGGGACTTCTGAGTTTGAGGAAATACAGGAGATAAATTTCAGGGGAATTTTTACAGACACTTTCCAAGATAATTATTTTCACAGACATGGACAATCTTTGTAATTATTAAAATTTGCCTGCGGTCACTAGGTAAATCCCGTTCAAATAGAGCTTTGGTTGTTTTCTGGAACATTTCTTGTAACAATGAGCTGGCAAAACTATCTTTAAAAAACAACAACTGAATATATAATTCATAAAGTGAATATAATTGTGGTGAAACTACCTGAAAATATTTGGCAAAAACAAACTTTTGCCACTTTTATCATTCCTTGGACAAATGAATTGGCCTAATCTATAGTAAATATCACAAATGTTTTATTATTCCTTGTGTGCAAACAAATCAAGCTACATTCCGACGTCAAAGCGGTTTATTTGATCAGAGCCGAGAAGGAAATCAGTCCCCAGAGAAGCTGAAATATTAGCATTTGGACCACACGGGGCCCCGATTTGTCCATTTCTTCATGTCAGTTTGTGCGTCCTCCTCAGGGCCACTCCTCCATATGTTTGGACACAGACGACAGGTGATCTGGCAGATGGCAACCGGCCAATGGGGGTGCATCACTCGAGGGAACCCCCGGCTTTGATTGGCCCGTTCACGCTGTCAGTTAAACGGGGATTAGCCAACCACTGCTCCACACACACACACACACACACACACACACACACACGCACGCACGCACGCACACATCTGCCTCTTAAAAATTAACTGGCACTTGGCACTTCGGAGACATCGCGCAGCCAATAAAACATTTAAAGTAGGTGCCAGGGGGAAGTTCCAGCTATGAGAGGTCCTTCCACGCTGCCAGTCAAACGGGGATTAGCCGGCCGCGCCCTAACTTGCGAAATAAAAATGCAGGTGGAGAGGCAGATGGTGGAGCGACCAATCAAAAGCGCTGCCAGGGGTGACAGACAGCAGAGCCAGCGGGGAGCGGGCTAAACTCATTCGGACTAATTTAGCAAGAATGGACTCCCAGTGGACACGGCTTATTTGGTCCAGTTAACTAAAGGAGCTGGAAAGCGCCACTGTATCAACTGCCATAGCTCGCAGAAGCAAAGATGTGAAAGAATACACACAAGAAGTTATTAATAGCGACATATGAGTTGGTGAGATACTTTTTAAATGAAAAACAGCTTTATTGCTTGGTTATGTTTTAGATACGTCCAAACACATTGATTAAACCCATGACTAATCATCTTGGGACGCTAAATAAAGTTGTTGAAAAGGCTGCTGCCAAATATATTGTATCGTTACTGTAATAATTGCAAATTCCTGATAACTGTTGTTAAAGCAAATTTGTAAATGTTGTGTTTCTCCTTATAATGTAAAAGAAGGCCACTGCACGCTGCACGCTATCATTATTTTATTTTATTTCTCGTCAACCTGGAAGTAAGAGCCAACAGCAGCGCTCCGATTGGTTGCGTCTGGGTGGTCCGCCCCAGTTTCACTTCACCCCGTCTGATAAAAGCTCTTCTAAAACTGATTTCATGCATGAGGATATTAATGATGTGTCAAAGGGTTTGCGAGCGCTAGGAACTAGTTAGACTTCCTCCTTTTGCGGTGTGAAAATCAGGCACGTCGGCTTTAAGCAACTTTGAAACAAACCACAACATACCGGGTGTTTTATTTAAAGGCGCCCGCACGTTTGTCCCGTGGTCAGAGGTATGACAATTTAGAAAACACAAAGCCAACTGGTACAAAGCGAATATCATACGTTCTGTAGCACGTAGAGTTGACCCAATCGCATTAGGACGGCATATTATGAGGGCAAAGCGTTTCAAAACCTACATCCCATCAAATGTCACATGCATTCCAACTTCTTCTATAACTCTGTAGGCTGTAGACATATTTGCAGTAGGTGTCATCCCTTTACTTACAGAGGTACATGTGCAATTAGGAGCATTCCACAGGGAGATAGGGTTTCTCATCAGCTCCATTGTACCGGGCGAAAGGCCAGAGAAACAAGATCTGTCTCTGTATCTCCACCTGACATTTCCAAATCTTATTCCCCACATTTTTGGGCCCGAGCTATTCAGAAAGGAATCATTATTCTTGTGGACGCGGTAAAGGCCACCTTGACATGTTCTAGCAGACTACAAAACCCATGGTGACTGGAGGTGACCCAACGTTCAGAATGTGAGAGATGGAGAACGGAAGGAGGGACTTGAAGGATGGGGGTTGTATTTTATCTCTTTTTTTTTTTTAATAATGCCAACCATTCAAAGTGGACAGCATGACCACCTGGCACAGAACCCGGCCTGGAGAGAGACCATGTGTGTTCTTCTCATGTTCTCCTACCGAGCTCGGAGAAAAGCAGGAGGAGAAAATGGGCTGCAGCTGTAATATGTTTGCAAAGAGGAAATGAATTTAAAAAGGAGCTGATTAAAACATAATGTCCGAGTTTAAATAAGAATATACACTGTCGGTTCAAAAAGCAATGTTTCAAATGGTGTTAATTAGATGATTTAATAAGGTAGAATGATCGGCTGCTTCTACTAAAATAAAGCTGACGTTCATGACATCCCAATAGTTTACCTGAGCTGTATAATACTAATAATTATACTGTTGAGCCTAATTTTTAGATATGGGATATATGGAAGTGAATAAAATAAATACATATTTAAATTCAACTTTTGAATTGGATTTGAGGATGACAATAAGTTGACTTTATTTTCACTGTGCAAAACCGGAAGTAGGTTTTTAAATCTGAAATCCTCCCTCGCTTTTACAAACCCTTTGGCACAGCGTTAATATTCACGTGCATACATTTTTTTTGTAGGGCCAAGTGAAATTGGGGTGGACCATCCAAGCGCCGGCAGTCAGAGCGCTGCTTTCAGTAAGACGGCCTCATTTTTGTCACAATGTGCGGCTTTGACAAGAAACACATGGGAGGAAAACACTAAATTTACATAATTCCCCAAAAAAAGAAAAAACTGGAAACCCTTGCTTGAAACAACAATATTGTTTTTGCTAACAGGGATAACAAGAAATACATTTATTTAGCAGCCATGTTTCCTTATAATCACTACACACTTTTTATACAATCCTTATAGGACCATGATTTCATACAGTTTATTACACGTTCACTTACATTCTATTCTGATCCTATCCCTCTGCAAAGACTGTGCCTCAAACCAAAAAGCTATGAAAGAAATATTCTTTTGAAATCCAAACGTGTCTGGAGTGTTTCTTAAAGCAAAAGTGACAAATGCAATTCCAGAGCCTCATCTGCACATGGAACCTGAAGAGATCCAAAGACAGACGCACGCGCGCAAACACACACACACACACACCCACACACCCACACACCCACACACACACACACACACACAACCCTCACTCACACACACACACACAAACACACAACCCTCACACACACACACGCACACACACCCACCCACACACACACACACACACACACACAACCCTCACTCACACACACACACACAAACACACAACCCTCACACACACACACGCACACCCACCCACACACACACACACACACACACACACACACACAACCCTCACTCACACACACACACACAAACACACAACCCTCACACACACACACACACACACCCACACACACACACACCCACACACCCACACACACACAACCCTCACTCACACACACACACACAAACACACAACCCTCACACACACACACGCACACACACCCACCCACACACACACACAAAAAACACACACGCACACACAACCCTCACACACACACACATACACAAACACACACACACACACACACACACAAACACACACACACACACGGGGCCATCAGTAACCAGAGCCGCTGCTTCTCTGCTCCAGCTTTAATGGAGGGCCTGACCTCCGCTGAGCCGAGTTATTTCCACCATCCCCAAATTTTCAAGCAGCCGTAAAAAAAAAAAAAAAAAAAAAAAACACAGCATGAAAAAAACGTGGAAGACCAGAGCATTGGGCTTTTTTCACTATGGCCCTTTAATTTCTTTCATCTTGCCTCCCAATTTACAGGGTCCCAAGACCACTTATTCTGTAATGAGAAGGAAGGCGGGAAAAATGGAACAGTGCCGTAGAGACGATCGTGTTAGCAACAACTGCAGCTTTATATCAGGCCAGTAAAAAAACAGTCTCTCTGAGTTATTACCAGCTGCAGTCTGGTCTGTCACTGTAAACGGTGAGGTGCCATTTTATTTCTGTAGTTTAGGGGAAATATCGTTTGGGGAATAAACACAGTATTTGCCGCAGTAAAACAATGATATCCTGGTAAGGTGGTTCAGGTTGGACAAAGTTTTGGTCTAATATAAGCACAGTTAGTCACATTCATTCCTTCACCCGCTGCTTTTTCCTGCATAGCGACGTGGGACCTGAAGAGGCTCGTGCTGCATTCAGGTGCGTGTCGAGCAGTCCGGATTGAAGATTTCTGCAGGGGCGGTGCTCGTTCACCCGACTTCAGGGGCTTTCGGTCGGATGCTGAGAACACACTGTTTGTGATTCAACATTTTAAGCAGAAGCTATTTCAGAAGTTGCTTACAGTCGTTTTCCAAAGCTCCATGTTCACTTGCAATTTAACTCTTTGGACTTCCTCCAGTCGAACATCCCTGACGTCACAACTCGGACCGTCTCTACGATTTGCGTAAACGACTTGGTGCCGAGGTGTTAATGTGCAACTTTCCGACATGTGAAAGCCGCATTATATTATATCAGCCACTACGAGTATAAGCTGGGATACACCAATTGTCAGAAGGACTAGGTCAACTATTCTCACTCAATCATGAATATTGCAATTTTGCCTCTAATTACAGCGGATTTTATTTTCTGAGAAGCAGGAAGTGTGCTGGTAACATGCTAGTTGTTGGCAAAACTCTGCTCTGTTCTTTCAAAGTTGTGAAGAGCGATTATAAACTCATCACACGGAATAATTAGGATGGATGGAATTCATGAGAAAGTGAGGAATAGCTTTGGGCTGCTACAAATGGTTTAAAATAAACTAGCTGTGTTTTTTTCCATGTTTTTACGCAATTAAATCAGATATAGCACCTTTAAGTCTAATAACTTGTATTTTTCTTTGTATTACTAACATATTTTATTCTTGATACCTAATATTGTACTATTTCTGCTACAGGAAATGCTTTTGTTTGTGAATTTTGGAATGGAAATAAAGTTTTCGGACTTTGATTCTTTTCTTACTATTGTGTGTAATCCAACATATGTAGAACTAAAACTACAGGATATTTTCCATTACACTCCAGTCCTTTGTGACTGCTGTGTTTCAGTAAGTGCCTTCAAACGGCACACTGGGACAATCCGCCTGGATCCTGACAATGCGACTGTGCTCAGATGAATACAGGCCTCGCTCAAGTGAATAAAGAGAAGTGATCCAAGGCCATTTCTGTAAAGAGACACTTTTTATGATCATATTACTCACACTGTGAGACACAACAGCCCTGAGTCTAACCGTCTGTGTGCAGATTAGACATTACTAAAGGGACAGGAGTGCTTCAAATGGAGAAAATGAAAGAACATGCTCTATCACAATATGCAAAATAATAGTTCAAAATGTCTATTGTATATTCTTTTTCAAAAAACAAATACTGTAGCTGTCTGAAAACCCTCATTTCTCCTTCCAATTGCCTTTTAAACCAAAACTATGATAATGCAGTTCATAGTAGAGTATCCCGTAAGTTCATTCTAACGTGGTAATGTAGGTGTACTTCATTTTCCTCAGAATCGCTCTTGTGTGTTGTATGTTTTTGAAGTATGTTTGGTTGTTCTCTATGTGCTTCTTCACCGCTCGAACTAAAAGTCGTCTGAATCTCAATTTACTCACTATGACACACATTTTAGCCATCAACTGAGAATGGAAGGAGTCATTTGGACAATGAAGGATAAAAGAGGCAAAATTGTAGTGGGAGTACTTAAAAAGAACACAAAAAACCCCAAAGTGATCTAAAAAATGTAGTCAAGTAGGAGTAAAATGTGTTCGATGAATATTTTGAGTGCAGAATTGTAATATAGAAGCAGAACACGCAGACACTTAATATGGCTTCACTCTGCACAGTTTATCTGTGAGAGAACACGAATAAGCTCTCGGCACAGACAGCCCCAGTGTCATGTGGACAGGGCGTCTTAGGAAGAGAAGTCTATTTAGAGCCCATCAGAAGCCTCACCAAGTCCCAAACACAATGTGTCAGAGAGGACCACCGACATGGAAATCTCATCTCCACAGCTCAGTGTGTCACAAAGCAATCACTCTCATTCACCTTCTGTGTCCACCACATGCAGCCACCACTGCGCCGTCTCCCACCGCTACAGGGAGCTAATGCTACATTACAAACACTCTTCACTTTAGTTTAGAAATCATATTTGAGGTTTGAGTTGGAATGTGAAGTGAACTCGCTTGGCCAACAATGACTATGAAAAGTCAGAAATGCAGCATAGATTAGAGTGTAGTACGATTAATACGCAAAATATGCAAAGTATAGCCCAAAGGCAGTTGGTAATTCAGTCAGTACTATATAGGATAAGAATTATTCACAAAATTGTTTCAGCAACGGAAGAAGTTTTCCACTTGGAACGACATCCCTGTGGATGAATAAAAGTATTTCTAATTCTTAAGTTTATTCACACCATACAAAAGCAAACATTCTTTCTGATAATTCATTTCTTACCAAATATGTTCTTATTCTTATTTGAGAAATAATTCAGATCACTACTTTTACTTGTACTTCTCTACTACTACTCTTACTTGAGTAAAACATATTCACAACCTCTTCCCACATCTGTCCTAAAGACATTGCTTATCATCACTTGTGTGTTGATGCAGTTTGTGCACATTTCTAAAAATAACTATCAGTCTTTCCTTGGCTTGAGGAAGCAAACATGTGGAGGCGCTCTTCTACCTGAATCTTCCGGACGCAATTAGACATGTAGTTAATTCATTAATTTGTGATTACAGCTCGCTCCTCTGTTTGATCAGGGACACGCTACATAAACATCAATAGGATTAGTTTTCATTGATATTCATGAGCCAATGGCAGGGCATAAGAGTGTTATTTACAAGACTTGGCGCTGTCTGCCAGATAAGCTTTCTCCGGCCCACGGCGATCCGATTCAATTTCATGACCAGCGCGACGCCGTTGGGGAGACAGGGGGAAGAAGCAGACATTATTGGATAAGCGAGCTCCCAAACATCATTTTAAAAACACACCATTGTTGTCCTCTCTGAGTGAAAATGCTTAAGTGACAGACGCTATTCCAAAGCTGTGAATATTGATCTTGGTTTGTGTGGAAAAAAACTGTTATGAACACAATTGATTTTTCCTTCTCCTAGTTAAAAGCATCATGGGTAAAAGTTGGAGCAGGTCTTGGGAGAAGTTTAGGATGACACATACCGTATACAAAAGGGGCTCTGCCAAAGCAATCGATGGGTCTTTAGATGAACAAATAACAACCCAAATGGAAAAAAAATAAATGAATAAAAAATGCGCCTGGACAACTGGATATAATTATTGGAAAAAGCCTATACAGGTCAATCCCAGAGTTACACCGGAGCAGAGAACCGGGTGTGCTGACTTAATAAAGCTGTCGTATTGTGTCTGGGCAGACTGGTCAATACCCCTCCACCTCCACCCCCCTCCACCCCCCACAGGTGCAATGCATTTTCACAGCGGGACAGGTGGAGGTACTGTGCACAGAGGGCTCGGAGCAGAGGTCGACCTATTCAGTTCATCAGCGGCCGAAACCAAAGAACAGTGGGAGAGCGGCAGGTGAACATGCTGAAGGAACACATTATCAACCCTGGGGGGCGGCGGAGCTGGTGTCTGACAATTGAGTTTTTGCAGAGGAAGTAGCGCTAACGTGCGGAAGACGACAAGGCAGGAGATAAAGGACTCGAGTTAATGCTTTCGAAAGCTTTAACTCAGGAGTCTTGTGTGCGTTTTGTTCTGCCAGTTGTTTGAAACTGGTGAAACGACTGGCAGTTTGGACTTGAACTGTGCCTTGTAGCTGTACTTTGGAACAGAAATGGACATGCAATACATAAGATCAATTAGCAATATCATATCTTCAAGAATTCTCCAGATGTATCTACTTTAATGACTCAAATTAGATGTGCCTTCGAATGATTTGCATTGGACTAGGACTCAGATTCAATTGAGAAGAGCGGCCGCCCCATCACGCGCATAACTCACAGTGAGTGGGGCATCAAGTGCTCGGAAGGGCCCCCGTTTTGACTGAAATATTGTAGCTTATTTGTGCAGCAGATGTATTGTTCCTTCATATTTAAACCGGGAATATAACCTACAGAAGAACACACTGTGAACGTGTTGGAGTGCTGTACAGTAGAAGCCAGAGTTAAAACAGACACAGACGCATCAGAGTCACAATTTGGACGTGCGATGTGTCAAGCCGCCGCGGCAAAGTGCAAAGTGGTTCTTACAAATGTCGTAACACGTTTTTATAAATGTAACAGAAAGTGTCAGTTCAGACGGCCTGACGAATAGTTTGCAGCCTGTAGTGTCTCCTGGAGGCTCCGTCCTCAGCGCCGTGTGAGAAGAGCAGAGAAGAGAGAGTGAAAGTGAGCTCTGGAAGAGGGCCGGAGCAGGGAACATCAGGGGCCGTGGAGGGCCTCACAATAAACTGAGTAACGAGTTGCCATTAATATCTAAAAGCACTGGAACACAGGAAATTACATTACCTTTTCACAAAGTTTGGTCCAGGGAAACAGCATTTTGAAATAGTTACAGCCTTCAAAGCCACACACTTTGGAGGGGGTCGGAGGCACGGGGGCCCC
The DNA here is from genome assembly GCF_026437365.1 of Eucyclogobius newberryi. NCBI lineage: Eukaryota > Metazoa > Chordata > Actinopteri > Gobiiformes > Gobiidae > Eucyclogobius > Eucyclogobius newberryi. Next base: position 21,409,645 of record NW_027315746.1, read on the forward strand.
ACCTGCCATTTCTGCTTTGGGCTCACAAATGACTAGCAGCGGCCGTGCAATTGACTTCAATTAATTTTCTTTTGCAGTATTGATGTAGTGTGAGTGCTTTTATTCACAATTGTATTCATAATATGACTTGTTCTGGTGACAGCTTTTTTCATGTGCTTTGTTTTAATGTTATATTAAAATTGAGTTTTGTTTCATTAACACACTTTTCAGTCAGCGTGCTGTAATTCTCCTTTGCGTTTTTAAAGTTTTCTTTTTGTGGCTGATATATGTACGATATATGAGTGTTTATTTTACCTTATTATTAGTATTATCTTGTCTTACGTTTTTATTTTATTTTATCTTTATTTTCCCCCTCCATTCCACCTTTAAGATATGAGAGCTTTTGTCTATAGGAGTTTTTGTTTATAAGAGTTTTGTTTATAAGAGTTTATAAGTACGTTATCTGTCCTTTTCCTCTGTATCTACCTGCGTTGCAACAATGAAATTTCCCCATGTGTGGACAATAAAGGAATATCTTATGTTATCTTATCTTATAACCTTTGACACATTATTATTATTGCCTTCGTCCACACGCTGCTGATCAGACGTCCAGTACATTTCTTACCTTCTCATAGTAGCGCAGCTCGTAGTCCAGGATGATGCCGTTGGGTTGCTCGGGTTGCGGCCATGACAGAGTGAAGCTATTCATGGTGGAGCTGATCTGGTGCATGATGGGAACAATCGAAGGAGCTGCGGGGCACAAACACAGCAAGAGAACAGCGCGTCAGGACAGGATTAAATATGGACACGAACGCCTGAAGGAAAATAAACAAGTGGAAGTGCTTTGTTTGGCACAGTAAGCTACGATAGTGGAGTGTATTGTGGAACATTCGGGTTGTGTATAGAAAAATAATATAACTCAGATCAAAGGTGTTGTGTGGTAAAGGTTGGCGGTGCAGTGGCACTTTAGCCTCACAACAAAATGGTCAAAGGTTTGATTCAAGGCATGAAAGCACTAAAGTGATTTTTCTTTTTTTTTTAACCGTTGATTTGAGCTGCCCTTCTGTTAAAAGCGGTACGTCGGTGAGTGTTGGGCGTAATTTCACCTGAAAATGATTAAAATTTCTTGGTAAATATTGATGCATGAAAAACATGGTCTCTAAATTATCAGCTGCCTAATCCAGTTTTACATAAAGGAGCAAAACTTGACATAGCTCCTTTAATAGGCTTAATAAGAAGTATAAAAGCAAGTAATGAGGGTGCATAACTCGATTTGTACATACTGATGTCAAATTATTACAATTACACCCAAGAGGGAGCATAACTCGACATTGACATGGGTAAGGTTTTCAGAATAATAACGTAAATTGAAACATGTTTGAGCCTTTCAAAATAAGTTAAATGGCATTTCTTGTTGTGCATTTGTGAAAATTCAACACAAAGAAAAGAGAAGCATAACTCGAAACAGGCGGAACTGTCAGAATGTGGGTGTTTTTTCCGTGTGGAGCATGTTTCTCCTCGTGTCTGAGTGGGTTTTCCTGCCGGGGACGATAAAGTGCACCTGTGGGTTGGTTACCCCTGGGATAATCTAATTCTTGGCTTTAAATATCTTTACAAGCATCAAAAAAAGTCTACAAAAGCACAAATTATGTTTTTGCTATACCCTTTTTACTATTACCGTACTATTACCACTTAAACCAGGGATGGGCCAACTGCGGCTCGCGGGCCACATGTGGCCCGTTTGTCTTTATAATCCGGCCCGCCAAACATGCCAAATAATACTTTTTTTTTAAATATTACGTGAAATTAATTAAATAATAGATTCAATAGCCTATATTTGACAGAAAAGTGATATTTTATTTGATATTTAATTATTTAGATTTGTTTTTTTCACAACAATGATCACAGGCCGGCCCTCCGCTTCTTGCCTGGATTCGAATATGGCCCTTGGAGGAAAATAATTGCCCACCCCTGACTTAAACCATCTATACACAATGATAACACTTTTACATCTACTACTACTCCAACTACAACAATTTTGCACTTTATTTTTCCCACTTTCTCTGAGAAAACGTCAGAACAATTGTTCATTTTTGCACCCTAAAAAAAGAGAAGTTGGAATGCTAAACTAAACACAGACAATTGAAATCCAAAAGAACAATTCCTTTCACAAGTGATTGCAATTGTTTGTTTGTTGGCAGCTCATAATGGAACAACATATTGGGACAAATAAACGAACAGCGCCAGCTTTTCGGAAGCATCGCCTGTTCACGTTTCAATACAGTTTATTGACACACGCTGCAGGGTTTAGCATTCTGCCCCGGAACCCAAAAATGAAACAAAGCCCCACTCCAAGCTGCAAGCAGGTAGCAACCAGCCGATTTCAGGTCCCTCTCATGCGCACTTTAGTGTCGGAAAATCCATCACAGGCCGGTTTTGGCACAAATCCGATTGCCATATTTGGATGAGGTACAAAGGTAGGAGGTACATTTAGCCAAACTCACTGTCGCTTTTTGCCAGTGCAGCCGTTCGGAGGTCTGGCATAAGTTCAGGAAGCAGTCATTTTGGATTTGGGCCACTGTTATTTTGGCTACCTGAACGGACTACACAACAGAGGAGCAGCGTGACATTTTCAAGTTTTGAATGGAAAATAATAAGCTTGAAGAGACTTGGATGCGTCAAGCATTCTAACATAATTTCATCATCCATCCATCCATCTTCTGCCGCTTTATCCGGGGCCGGGTCGCGGGGGCAGCAGTCTGAGCAGGGACTCCCAGACTTCCTTCTCCCCAGACACTTCCTCTAACTCCTCCGGGGGGATCCCGAGGCGTTCCCAGGCCAGCCGAGAGACATAGTCTCTCCAGCGTGTCCTGGGTCTTCCCCGGGGCCTCTTCCCGGTGGGACATGCCTGAAACACCTCCCGAGGGAGGCGCCCAGGAGGCATCCGGAACAGATGCCCGAGCCACCTCAGCTGGCTCCTCTCGACGTGGAGGAGCAGCGGCTCTACTCCGAGCTCCCCCCGTGTGGCCGAGCTCCTCACCTTATCTCTAAGGGAGCGCCCAGCCACCCGGCGGAGGAAACTCATTTCGACCGCTTGTATCCGCGATCTTGTTCTTTCGGTCACTACCCAAAGCTCATGACCATAGGTGAGGGTAGGAACGTAGACCGACCGGTAAATAGAGAGCTTTGCCTTTCGGCTCAGCTCCCTCTTTACCACAACGGTCCGATGCAGCGACTGCATCACTGCAGCCGCTGCACCGATCCGCCTGTCGATCTCACGCTCCATCCTTCCCTCACTCGTGAACAAGACCCCGAGATACTTGAACTCCTCCACTTGGGGCAAGGACACCCCACCCACCTGGAGAGGGCAAGCCACCTTTTTCCGGTCGAGAACCATGGCCTCGGATTTGGAGGTGCTGATTCTCATCCCAGCCGCTTCACACTCGGCTGCAAACCGTCCCAGTGCATGTTGCAGGTCCGGGTTTGATGGAGCCATCAGGACAACATCGTCTGCAAACAGCAGAGATGAGATCCTGTGGTCCCCAAACCGGACACACTCCGACCCCTGACTGCGCCTAGAAATTCTGTCCATAAAAATTATGAACAGAACCGGTGACACAGGGCAGCCCTGGCGGAGTCCAACATGCACTGAGAACAGGTCTGACTTACTGCCGGCAATGCGAACACAGCTCCTGCTCCGGTCATACAGGGACCGGACAGCCCTGAGCAAAGGGCCCCGGACCCCGTACTCCCGGAGCACCCCCCAAAGGACACCCCGAGGGACACGCCTTCTCCAGATCCACAAAGCACATGTGGACTGGTTGGGCAAACTCCCATGAACCCTCGAGCACCCGATGGAGGGTATAGAGCTGGTCCAGTGTTCCACGACCGGGACGAAAACCACCCTGCTCCTCCTGAATCCGAGGTTCGACTATCGGTCGGATTCTCCTCTCCAGTACCTTGGAATAGACCTTACCCGGGAGGCTGAGGAGTGTGATCCCTCTGTAGTTGGAACACACCCTCCGGTCCCCCTCCTTGAACAGAGGGACCACCACCCCGGTCTGCCAGTCCAGAGGCACGGTCCCCGAACGCCACGCGATGTTGCAGAGACGTGTCAACCAAGACAGTCCTACAACATCCATAATTTCATCATACTTGAATATTTTTTGGTTAGAGAAAATGCTTACGTACATTGCTTTGAAGAAAGGGGAATTTGTGATAGTTTGGAGTTTTCGTTTGAAGATGAAATTCAGCTTGCAGGAAAAAAAAGCCTAGACTCTATTTTCACAAAATAATGCAAAGACTCACTACACTACTTCTACTCGGGTTAAGTAAGTAAAAAGAAATCCGTCACCCCAATACCAAAGTAAATATATATATATAATTACAATAATACAAATACTGGGCACAAATTGCCTATAAGCCACAGCACCAGTCATAGTCATAGCACTAGGTTGATTGCCAATGGGATAATCTACTTTTGGACTTGATTGATTTTTGGTTTATATATTTCAATTATTTACATAATTAGACATAAACAGAAAACAGCTTTACATATTTTTACATAAAAAAAATAGTTTCAAACTTTTAGTCTGAAATGGTTTGCAATACCCTACTTCATCAACTTGATTTTGCAATTGAATCAAGGAGTCTGCTTTACTCTTTAACAGTTAAAATTAATAATAATTGTATTTATTGATTTACTCACTTACAGTTCTAATAGAACTTTAATAAATAAGTCAAAATACCAGAAAAGGTGTGTTGGATTTGTTCAAATACTACCAATAGTTTTAGGACAAATTGACGAACCAAAATGTAGAGTCCCAGTGATGTTTTGGTCATAATAAACATGTTTATGTCCGCCGCTCTAACTGACTCCTCCTTCATTATCACTTCACCTGAACACAAACCTGAGCACAAACCTGAGCACAAACCTGAGCACAAACCTGAGCACAAACCCGAGCACAAACCTGAGTACAAACCTGAACACAAACCTGAGCACAAACCTGAGCACAAACCTGAGCACAAACCTGAGCACAAACCCGAGCACAAACCTGAGCACAAACCTGAGCACAAACCTGAGCACAAACCTGAGCACAAACCCGAGCACAAACCTGAGCACAAACCTGAGCACAAACCTGAACACAAACCTGAGCACAAACCTGAGCACAAACCTGAGTACAAACCTGAGCACAAACCCGAACACAAACCTGAACACAAACCTGAGCACAAACCTGAGCACAAACCTGAGCACAAACCTGAGCACAAACCTGAGCACAAACCTGAGCACAAACTTGAACACAAACTTGAACACAAACCTGAGCACAAACCTGAGCACAAACCTGAGTACAAACCTGAGCACAAACCCGAACACAAACCTGAACACAAACCTGAGCACAAACCTGAGCACAAACCTGAGCACAAACCTGAGCACAAACCTGAGCACAAACTTGAACACAAACTTGAACACAAACCTGAGCACAAACCTGAGCACAAACCTGAGCACAAACCTGAGCACAAACCTGAACACAAACCTGAACACAAACCCGAACACAAACCTGAGCACAAACCTGAGCACAAACCTGAACACAGACCTGAACACAGACCTGAGCACAAACCTGAACACAGACCTGAACACAGAACTGAGCACAAACCCGAACACAAACCTGAGCACAAACCTGAACACAGACCTGAACACAGAACTGAGCACAAACCTGAGCACAAACCTGAGCACAAACCTGAGCACAAACCTGAACACAGACCTGAACACAGACCTGAGCACAAACCCGAACACAAACCTGAGCACAGACCTGAACACAGACCTGAGCACAAACCCGAGCACAAACCTGAACACAAACCTGAACACAAACCCGAGAACAAATGAGCTGAGCTTTACCATGAGACTATGCTTATTGCCTGCTCACTCGTCACTGTTGCCTCTGAACACATCTGTCCATCGTGGTTCAGCTGTGGCCCAAAGACAGGCCTGGAGGCCGGGGAAATCATCATGTGTGGGAAAGATACAGCGGAGACAAACAAGCATGCTTATTCATCTAGTTGAGTGAAAATGTACTGTAAAATGTTTCACCCAAACCGCCATTTCATTTTATTTTTTTCATTTTAGTTCATTTTTTTAACATAAAAGAAGGTCAAACATGTCAACAATGTTTTTTTAATTCAATTTATTAAACACCACACGGCACTGTAGCCTTGTGCAATACCATTTTGTCATCGCAAACAAGGACACATTCATTGGATTGAGAAAAGAAAAGTCTTCTCCTATTACTCCTACTTAGGGCTGGGCACCGTTAATCGGTTCCAAGTAGAAACTGACCAAAAAGGTTCAAGAAGTACTGGTGATAGCATCCAGTTCCTTGGCTTTAGATAATGACCAAAACAACACAAAAACAAACAAACAGCGCAGACACCTGAGAGGGCGCCCTGCACAAACCGTATGTTTTAACTAGTCCTCCATGTCCAAACAAAACGCCATGTATCATTTTACTGGTAAACAGAAGAGCTGAAGAAACGATGGAGAACACGGCCTTCAGTACCTTGTGTCAAATGTCTACATGCTTTGCTTCTGCAGAGTCCACAGGAAGTAGAAGGCACAGCTAATATGATCCAAACATCGCCATAGTCCTTGTGCTTTGTCCAGGTAAGAGCGCAATCGCACAGTAAATAGGGTTAAACTCCAGCGTGGAAAAACTAGGATAGTAGCCCGTCTTTGCCATTAGTTGTCCAGGTAAAACATGTTGTTAAAGCGTAAATGTGAATTAGAAGCACGCTGGCTGCCTTTGATAAACGTGCCATGGTACAAATGGCGTGAATCAGCGACTGGACAGACGCCATCCAAGTATGTTTTAAAATAAGATTTAACACAGTTACAGCGTGATTAAATGCTGGGATCAATTTTGGCCATTAATTTGCAGTCTGAAAAAATGCAGGCACCAAAAAAAGTACTGCTATTGAAAAGATCAAATGGTTAAATGAGTTAAATAGGTAAATAGGTAAAGAGAGTTAAATAGGTACTGTACTTTTCAGACTTTTTCCCACGCTTGAACCCTGTGGCCCATAAAATGGTGCGGTTCATTTATCGATTCTACTGGTTAATGGCCACCGGGGGGAACAGGAAGCGCAAGCATTTGACACACTGTAGAAGAAGACGTGAGTGAAAAGTGATCCCTGTATTTTAAGCTTCAAAAATGCTGTGTGTTTTATTTCAATCTGACTCATATTCACAGAGAAAATAGTCTAATGAGGAAGTGAATCTAGACTCGGTGAAACACAAAGACACACGTGGAGTGCGGCCATGCTTTATACGGCGGTCTGCAGTTTAGAACCTGCCGCATTTAAATTAAACTTTCTTGGCCAGACTTGACCATCTTTCTGTGTAAATATCATAACAAGAATGTTACAACATAACACTCACTGCTAAGCGCAAGCTCAGGAGCAGATGAACCAGATGTGAAGACACAGACACAGGTAAATCAGCTCACACAGAGTAATCAAGGACAGAGGGGACAGTAGGGACATTAGGTACAGCTGTGATGTGTTTAAGATTCAAAATGCTGTGTGTTTTATTACAATCCAACTCATATTTACTGAGAAATTAGTCTAATTAGACTTGTGGTGCAGCGGACAGCGGGTGTGTCGTGAGACCCTCAGTTCAAAAGAAAACCGGCGTGTGTTAATATCTCATTTTACAATGTGGGCACCTGCGGCTTAATGACAGGTGCAAGTATATGTACAATTTCTTGTTTCTTTGTAAATTTTGTTGAAACGGTCTTTATTCAGGAGCGCTGTATAGCCCGAAAACTATGGTTGCTCCATTCCCTCAATATGGACTCACTTGTTATTATGAGATTTACATATTGCTGCTAATGTTTTCTTTACAAAGTGACTCTTATAAAAGGATTCATTACTGTATGTTAGTGGCTTTAGTGGCGTACAGTATTTTCAGTACTATTGTTTATGATGATAGTTGTTGCCGCAATATATCATACTTCAAATGTTATTTTGACATGCGTACTACTATGACAACTGTCTTCATTTTATGGTAAAAACAGACTTAGAGCTTGGAAACATGTTCCACTACACAACAGTGAACTGCCGCTGCTGTTTGAGACAACTATATATTGCTGTTGTATTAAATTGTCTAAAAAACGTCTCTGAACCTTTGAGTGAATGCCTAAAATCCATGAAGCAGCAGCCCCTGATAGAATGAAGCGCTTGTTGTGGGTGTAAATGGGCAGTGTTGGGCTGCCTCTCTGGGCTCTCTGCTGCAGACAGAGAGAGGGCTGTAGGCCGAAGCCCAGCCTCTCAGCCTGGTTCACGCTCCACTGACCAGGGCCAGCGCCGCCTGCACCGCATTATCAATTACCGGCCACAGGCACACACTGTTCCTGACAGACCCACGGGAGGGGCACTCCGCTCTCAAATTCCTGCACTGAAGAGATGGGGCTGAACAGAAGGGTGCTTACACAACTTTAACTCCCACTTGTTCTCAGCGGTTTGGGATGTAGGGATCAGGAAAATGTAAGCAAAACTAATTCACTTCATGGAATCTATAAAACATGCTTTGAATGTTTGTCTTTATGCACGTGATTCCAAAACAAGCAGTGAGAATTTCAATTTGTTGCCATGATTACTCGATGTGATGCTTCAAGGGACAAACAAAAAATCTGTTTACCCATTCACAATGTCTAGATATGTCTTTCATATCAATCCAGCAAATGTTCTCGGATCGATGTCTTCATGACTGCTGTGGATGCCTGTGGTTTCCTCATTATATACAGTAGTTTGAGTTTTTATTATTTCAGACAGGTCTTAGGGCTAAAAAGACGACGGTAAGATTCCGTTTTATTTCAAAACTCTTGCAATGGAAACGATAGATGGATACGTTTGGAATGTCTTGTTGGCAGCCGCAAAGAAAGCCATCGCAAACAAATAGATGACACAAGGCGGGTCCGATTGTCGGGGCGTAGGCTCAAGTGGCCGTGGACATCCGTGGAATGGAGGAAGTCACATTTGCAGTCAATTTGAAAAGGGATGAATTTGAAAATCAGTGGCATAACTGAGACAAATAAGCCAACATTTGCCATGATTATCAGCGGTGGTTTTTTTTTGTGTTTCACTCTCTGTATTCTTAAAAAAACTACAAAATATCATAGAGCTTGTATGTTTGTTGCTTTATTTTATGTATGTGTGTCTCGGAACTTATGTCACACAGTTCAACATTGATTAGATGTCTTTACATTAGATTTGCAACTTCTGAATCCAACAATTTTATAATTAACAGTTTACTCAAGAGTGGGAATCAAACCAGAAACCAGTAAACAGTAATGCTGCCTGGACGCCTTTACTGCTCTTCTCTATGGGAGTAGTATGTTTAATGGAATACTGTTGAACATTCCAGGTTGGGGTGTGTGATATGGCAAATAATATGTTTTACAATTTTCTTGGAGACAGATGACAATTTTGATATTATTTTTCAATTGCATTTAAGAGGTTAATGAAGTCATATCTCGTTATTGGCCAATATGGAAAGTGGGACAGGGAAAACGGTCTGTGTCTGAGCAGAACGCTGCATTAAATACAGAAATAATGGATTGTTATATGACAATATCACCAAAAGCAGTTTGCCACCGGAATGAGATCATGATTATATTTTTGTCACCATATCGCCCAGCCCTAATTCGAGGCAAAGCATTGACATCTAATGTAAAGTTACACTTTATTTCCTCATGGGGACATTTGTCCTCTGCATGCATTTGACCCATCCTTCAATGCCGCCGGGGCATCTCCTCAGGAGCAGTGGTCACTGCAGTGCAGCGCCCGGGGCTGGGTCAGGACTACCTTCGCTGGAGATCCGGCACTTGCTTGTCTCCATGGAAACAAGACAAGCACCAGAAAAGTTCCATACTGCACCTTGAGCTAAGAATGTTCTTCACCTAATTTACTCGTTTAGAATAAAGTGACCCTCACTTCTCCATGCACACAGTGTGAGACAGGTTTAGCGTGCGAGCACACACGCCCCCTTGTACCCGGCCTGTCTCTGAAAAATCTGACGTATGTATGAGCAAGGGCCCCCACCCCAGCCCCCCACTGTCACCTGGGGTCCCTGATGCTGACAGTGATCGGTGACCGTGTCCCATGCTCCCGCATACTTCTCCAAACCTCCCCATGCCTTGCTCTCCTGCTCCACTTTTATCTGGCCCCTACTCGCTGCCCCTGGCTTTGAATGCACAGCTCGCCTCACCATTAATCAAAGTCAGAGCGCCTGTGTGTGGATGAGACGGAGGAGGAGGACAGAGGGAGGAAGAGGAGAAGGAGGGACAAGGGAAACCAAAGGAAAAGAGAGGGAAAATGACATGCTTCTTTACTTTTGTGTCATGTTTTTGGAGTAGAATACTAATGAGCGCCGCAGGTCTGAGGCTACATTTTCATATTGTTATTGCATTTTAATGGGGATCCAGTCACAGGAAATCCAAAGTATTAATTCTTTGTTGCAGTCCCAAGTACCAACAAATGTAAAGGGTTGTAACAGGAAAGGCATCCAGCATTAACCAGAGCGTGTTCACATGTGTTTGTGACATGACCATAGTATGTTGGTTAATATCGCTGGTCAATAAATGCACTTTACTCTCTTTTTTTATCGTCTATCGGCCTGGAAGCTCCATCATAGGCCAATATTTTATAAACATTTGAATAGATAACACTAAGCTTTGTTTGAAGACTTCAGTGTGAAGGGGAAGTGCACTAAATGAGACTGCACTGCTCTCTTAGGCTTGTGGTGAAGCAGAACACAAGACATCCAATGAAATGAAATTATGTCTCATTTTGTCTTGTTTATAAATCCCATCCCATTTTCAAATTCAGTCAGAATGAAGAGAAATGCCCTGTTTAAAAGGCAACATAGTTTATTGTCATTTCAAATGCCATACATTTGGATCTTGTTCTTAAATTGATCGCATTGGACTTCAAAATTCACAAATATTTAATCTGATGATTTCTATTGGTGACTAGACTCATACATTCCTTATGGTATTACAGAAAAATGTTCATCTTTATGAAATACTATTGGCCTATAGAATGTTTTGATTTATTTATCTGATTTGACTGAAGAAATGTCATTGACACCACAATGTTAAGAGTTTCATTTTTATGTTCCAACTTTTTTACTTGTGTTCCCAGTCATCCCTTTTGTAAACACTTAAAGCCTCCCCCATCACAAGCATAGCATTTGCAGCAGCGTTTTGCTCAGTGAGCCTGGCACAGTGGAGTGTACACTTCCCTAATGGGGGTTCAGTGTCTCAGATGACGAGAGCGGTCTGGAGCCTCTGTCTCAGCCGCCTTTGACTACTATAGCCTCCCTATTAACAGCGGCTCAGAGGAACAAGCCAACCATGACTACATAGTAATGGGACTTTCTCAAACATCATGAAGGAGGATCGGTTCAGCGCCAAGAAGCTCTGTCAAGGAACTATGGTGGCTGGAATTCTCTTCAAAATCACATTATACAAGGGGATTTTGAATGCGCTCTGAGAGGAAAAGACATTCATATAAAGGTTGCGTGGACAGTTAACGGTTTCAGAGTCCTAGTTGTTCAAGGGTCCTCAAAGTCAAAGTCAGAATCACTAAAGTCTGGTCTATTTGAGTTGAGGCCAGGATAAAGTACAAAGCAGCAAGTCTATTCCTAGTTTACAAATCACTTTCAAACCAAGTCAAAATCTGAGTCTAGGCCAAACCTATACAATTGACATGCACAGATTTATCGGGAAATATTCATGTGATGGAGTAATATCGTATCGGCCAAAAGCACCGATACCAGTTGGGTAACATTGTTTTCCTGTAATGAAAGTTAAATCTGCAGGTCATTTGAAGAATCAAGAAGAAAACAGTTCTGTGGATAGAGACTGTTGGTATATTTCAACAGAATAAGCTGTAAATGTTTATCCCGTCTTTATTCTTAAGACCCGGAAATAACAAGAACTTAGGGAGCTCAAAAACTGTTTTAGACAGTATATTTCATTTGATAAACGTGCAACTAATTCACTTGCGTCTCACAGTGAATGGGATGTTTTTCAGACAATTGACTCGTTTTCTTAAACGATCAGTTTAGATATGACAGAAAAGAGCGCTGTGTGTGTCACCAGAGCTCAGGGTGCTGAGGAGGAGCCAGAGCAACGCCATGAGGACAAACGGCCTGAGGAGGTACAGAGGGAGACTTTTAGCCTGATAAATAAGCTCAAATAAAGACATTCACAAAATGGGAATGTGTAAAAACTAGTTTTACTGAGAATAATATTACGGACTGTAGTGCAAATGTGCCAGCCAGCTATTATGTGTTGAAATATGTGTTTTTATAACTGACTTTACGCATATCTTAGACATAAATTATGTCTTATGTCTTTGCTAACACAATACACAAACGTGTTCCCATATCCCATACCAGTTCATGCCTAATTTCAAGTTTAGAAAGAAAAGGGCCAGTCCAAATCTATAAATCAATACATCCCCAGAAAAGTTGCATAGTGCACCTTTTCATTGACGTTTTTAGTCCAGATGAATTTAAAGTCAAGATACAACACAGAGTTAGTTTAGTTTGAACATTTACGTTTCAAGACAGAACAAAACACTGATCATGTTTCAAGACAGAACATCATCATTGATCCTACTCTTACTAGACGAGACTCCAAGGCTCAAATTCCCCGCCACAAGTCTGTGTGTTAAGCCATCGACTTTACTGATAAAAGTGACTATAAAGACATCATTACAGACTAGCAACTGAAATTTAAGTCTAGTTTCATTTTTGCCTCAAGCTAGCGGCTCACTTTTTTGCATTCAGGGACAGTATTCAACATTTATGAGAACAGGCATCAATTGAACAGTCATAGACAGAAACCCCAAAGACCTCTGGGATATGATGCAACGCTCGGACACAGTCAATGGTGAAATAAAAGGCAAAACAAAGAACAAAACTGTATTATATATATATATATGTATTTTTCTATTGAAATAAATAGTTTACAATAGAATTGGGTTGGATTTCAGGAACCTGTGGATTTTTGTGAGCAGAATGAGATATTTGAGGAGGCGCGCCGTGTATTTATTTACGTTTGTGTGGACAGGGCTCCCCAGGCTGAGCAGCCAAATGGAGGTGTGTTTGTAAATGCACTTGGCGTTCTGTGGTCAGGGGAATTTTTGGCACATAATTTAGGTCAAGAAGACAAAGCTGAACCAGATCAAAGAAGGGTATGTGCAAATCAAGATATATTTATTTTTTCTTCCCGGAACGCACTATACCATTAAAATGCCATGGGAATTCAACACGTGACATAAACCTTTGAGCAGTGGTAGAAGAAGTTTGTTTGTTACTTAAGTAAAAGTAAGTTAAGTAGTAAAAATAAGTATTGCAAACATTGAATTAAGTCGAAGTATTGTAAACGTATAGTGCCAGTAGAAAAAAATACTTATATTACAGATATTGAGAACTAATACAATATATAATCTTTGATATTGATAGATTGTTTTGGTCAAAGGAATCAACTCAATAATCTAGTCATTTTAATTTATATATATTTTGTCAAAACCTGGTCTTCAACTAACAATCTTTAAGGAGGATGACACAATGTTTATTTCAGGTGGTCTCAAACCCTGCAGGAAAGACTTTTCAGTCCAGTTCAAAAATATAGTGGAGAATAAAGTACAGACATCTGCTATAAGTAAAACATATCCTCTGAAACATACATTTAAAAAAAAAAAAAAAAAATGGCATGTAAAAAAAAAAGAGATTAAGTCAACAAATTGTGAATTTAATCTCCCCTTTTGCATACTAATATAGACGTCTTTGCATACATCTAGTGGTCTTATAAGAACAGTTTGAGTCTGACTTGAGATACTTAATAGATTTGAGAGATTCTACCAGAATCACACAAAGCCCCCATTTTGTCGTTGCACAGGTTATTTGATTAAATTCAATACATTTTTGTAAAGCTCAAAATTATGAGTGCAGTTGCATCGCAAGGTTATGTCGACCAAGAATTTCTTTAGTCACCAACAGCCTTATATTAAAAACACCAGACTTTTCATTCAAAACCTCTGACATTTAAGTTTTGGATTCAACTTTAAAATATCTAATGCGGTCTTCAACTTGTGAAACTGTGAGATATTCTGTGATAGCTTGTGATGTCAGCTTAAAGCTGAGGGAACACATTTTCAAACGGTGACAGGTATTTAAATCCAACCAAGAATAAAACGGATAAGGAATGCTGCATTGGTACATACTGCATGCATCCAAAAATATGGGTTTTAAAAAGATTATCATTGTGCATATTTTATGTCAATAACCATGTTGTAATAAAGGGTTTGTTTTTTTATAGACTGGCAGAATGCCCCAGATTTAATTCACTAGAGAAAATCAGAAACTGTATTTACCAGTGAGGAAAAATCTGAGTGAGTCCAAGTGAGAATGTTGGCATTACATTCACATTAGACACTGCTGAGGTCTCTGCACTGGCCTCAGGCTCAGAGACAAGTCTCTCCATGGCCTAGCACCAAAGAACTTCCTGAACATTTGGAATCAGTTTTATGCAGCTAAAATCTGGAATAGTCTTCCTGAAGATTTGAGACACTACTCTGACAATGTTTAAATCTAAGTTGTTTTTTTGTTTAGCTGTGCATGCGACTGAAATTATGTAATTTGCTCACTTCTCTTTTATGTCTTAAACGCTTTTGTGATTTCCGTAATTTAATGCATTTTTTCCTGCTGTGTGAAGCACTTTGAACTGCCTTGTGTACGAATTGTGCTCCACAAGTCACTTGCCTTGCAATTAGAATGGCCGCTGTGTGTATCTGTCTATGGTCGGTCCTCATAGAGCCAGACCCGAATGAACTCCTAAATCCCAGTATTGATCAGACACAAACACACACAAGACCTGGCCCACTTAGATGGCCTCTTCGCTGATTCACACCAAATCCCCACAACTCCCATATTCCCCTCTGTCCTCCCGCTGCCTGACTCTGTCCACACCACTGACCGGGCGGACAGCTTCACAAACAGTAAAAGTAATAGGCTTTACATTTTATTTCACAAACTAAATTGTTTTTTTTAACCATCTAAAATATAAATCCATCCATCCATTTTCTACCGCTTGTTCCCTTTCGGGGTCGCGGGTGACTGGAGCCTATCCCAGTGACTTTGGGCCTTAGGCGGGGTGCACCCTGGACAGTGGCCAACTCGTCGAAGGGCCAACACAGAGACATAGACATCACAGACAGCCATTCACTCTCACATTCATTCACTAGGGCCAATTTAGAGTCACAACATATCAAATTTAAATGTTAAACTTAATTCTGTACTGTCTTAGTGTAACTGTGTGGGTGATGATCAGAAATACCCATTTCATAATTAAGCTTCACTTTCACTTAGGGCTGCAATGATAAGTTGACTAATTGTGACTAGTCAACTATAAAAATAAATGAATGTAATCATATTTTGATAACTGTGATCATTATCTGGACTATACACACTCTAAGAATTGAATTCAAAATATTTAACTTTATTCATAAATATGCTCTATGTAGAAATCTTCAGTCACCATAGTTCAATCTTAGTTTTGGTATTTGAAAAGTCTCAATACACAATAATTGTTTGACTAATTCAAAAACTAGCCCTCTCCTTGAACCGACACCTTAACGTGGTGGAGGGGTTTGAGTGCCCGAATGATCCCGGGAGCTATGTTGTCGGGGGCTTCATGCCCCTGGTAGGGTCTCCCAAGGCAAACAGGTCCTAGGTGACGGGTCAGACAAAGATCGGTTCAGAAGCCCCCTATGATGACAACACGAACAAGGCAGTTTACGTCGCCCGGATCGGCGTCACCGGGGCCCCATCCTGGAGCCAGGCCTGGGATGGGTGCTCCATGGCGAGCGCCTGGTGGCCGGGTCTTACCCCACGGGGCCCGGCCGGGCACAGCCCGAAAGAGCGACGTGGGGCCGCCCTCCAGTGGGCCCACCACCCGCAGGAGGATCCATAAGGGGCCGGTGCAGAGAGATCTGGGCGGCAGTCGACGGCAGGGGCCTCGGCGACCAGATCTCCAGACACAGAGACTAACTCTGGGGACATGGAATGTCACCTCGCTGGGGGGGAAAGAGCCTGAGCTTGTGCGGGAGGTTGAGCGATACCGACTAGATATAGTCGGCCTCACTTCCACGCACAGTTTGGGCTCTGGAACCCATCTCCTCGAGAGGGGCTGGACGCTCCACTTCTCTGGTGTTGCCCGCGGGGAGAGGCGGCGGGCTGGTGTGGGCTTGCTGATAGCCCCTCAGCTCAGCCGCCACGTGTTGGAGTTTACCCCAGTGAACGAGAGGGTCGTGTCCCTCCGCCTTCGGGTGGGGGACAGGTCTCTCACTGTTGTGGCGGCCTACGGGCCGAACAGCAGTGCAGAGTACCCGGCCTTCTTGGAGTCCTTGGGAGGGGTACTGGACAGTGCACCGACCGGGGACTCCGTTGTTCTACTGGGGGACTTCAACGCCCACGTGGGCAATGACAGTGACACCTGGAGAGGGGTGATCGGGAAGAACGGCTTCCCCGATCTGAACCCGAGCGGTGTTCAGTTATTGGACTTCTGTGCTAGCCACGGATTGTCCATAACGAACACCATATTCAAGCACAAGGGTGTTCATCAGTGCACATGGCACCAGGACACCCTAGGCCGGAGGTCAATAATCGACTTTGTTGTCGTGTCATCAGACCTCCGGCCGCGTGTCTTGGACACTCGGGTGAAGAGAGGGGCAGAGTTGTCAACCGATCACCACCTGGTGGTGAGTTGGATCCGCTGGCGGAGGAGGAAGCCGGACAGACTTGGCAGACCCAAGCGCATTGTGAGGGTCTGTTGGGAACGTCAAGTGGAGCCCTCTGTCAGTAGGGTATTCAACTCGCACCTCGGGAGAGCTTCTCCCATGTCCCGGGGGAGGCTGGGGACATTGAGTCCGAGTGGACCATGTTCTCCGCCTCCATTGTTGATGCGGCTGCTCGGAGCTGTGGTCGCAAGGTCTCCGGTGCCTGTCGTGGCGGCAACCCCCGAACCCGGTGGTGGACACCGGAAGTAAGGGATGCCGTCAGACTGAAGAAGGAGGCCTATCAGGCCACTCTGGCTTGTAGGTCTCCGGAGGTCATCGACGGGTATCGGCAAGCCAAGCGAGCCGCGGCTCGTGCTGTCGCAGAGGCAAAAACCCGGGCCTGGGAGGAGTTCGGGGAGGCCATGGAGGAGGACTATCGGTCGGCACCAAAGAAATTCTGGCAAACCGTCCGGCGCCTCAGGAGGGGGAAGCAGTGTCTCACCAACACCGTTTACGGTGCGGGTGGAGGCCTGCTGACCTCGACTGGGGATGTCGTCGGACGGTGGAAGGAATACTTTGAGGATCTCCTTAATCCCTCAGTCACGTCTTCCGAAGAGGAAGTAGAGACCGGGACTCGGAGGCTGGCTCATCCATCACCCAAGCTGAAGTCACTGAGGTTGTTCGCAAACTCCTCGGTGGCAGGGCTCCGGGGGTGGATGAGATCCGCCCTGAGTACCTAAAGTATCTGGATGTTGTAGGACTGTCTTGGTTGACACGTCTCTGCAACATCGCGTGGCGTTCGGGGACCGTGCCTCTGGACTGGCAGACCGGGGTGGTGGTCCCTCTGTTCAAGAAGGGGGACCGGAGGGTGTGTTCCAACTACAGAGGGATCACAGTCCTCAGCCTCCCAGGTAAGGTCTATTCCAAGGTACTGGAGAGGAGAATCCGACCGATAGTCGAACCTCGGATTCAGGAGGAGCAGAGTGGTTTTCGTCCCGGTCATGGAACACTGGACCAGCTCTATACCCTCCATCGGGTGCTCGAGGGTTCATGGGAGTTTGCCCAACCAGTCCACATGTGCTTTGTGGATCTGGAGAAGGCTTTCGACCGTGTCCCTCGGGGTGTCCTTTGGGGGGTGCTCTGGGAGTACGGGGTCCGGGGCCCTTTGCTCAGGGCTGTCCGGTCCCTGTATGACCGGAGCAGGAGCTGTGTTCGCATTGCCGGCAGTAAGTCAGACCTGTTCCCAGTGCATGTTGGACTCCGCCAGGGCTGCCCTTTGTCACCGGTTCTGTTCATAGTTTTTATGGACAGAATTTCTAGGCGCAGTCGGGGGTCGGAGGGTGTCCGGTTTGGGGACCACAGGATCTCATCTCTGCTGTTTGCAGACGATGTTGTCCTGATGGCTCCATCAAACCCGGACCTGCAACATGCACTGGGACGGTTTGCAGCCGAGTGTGAAGCGACTGGGATGAGAATCAGCACCTCCAAATCCGAGGCCATGGTTCTCGACCGGAAAAAGGTGGCTTGCCCTCTCCAGGTGGGTGGGGTGTCCTTGCCCCAAGTGGAGGAGTTCAAGTATCTCGGGGTCTTGTTCACGAGTGAGGGAAGGATGGAGCGTGAGATCGACAGGCGGATCGGTGCAGCGGCTGCAGTGATGCAGTCGCTGCATCGGACCGTTGTGGTAAAGAGGGAGCTGAGCCGAAAGGCAAAGCTCTCTATTTACCGGTCGGTCTACGTTCCTACCCTCACCTATGGTCATGAGCTTTGGGTAGTGACCGAAAGAACAAGATCGTGGATACAAGCGGTCGAAATGAGTTTCCTCCGCCGTGTGGCTGGGCGCTCCCTTAGAGATAAGGTGAGGAGCTCGGCCACACGGGGGGAGCTCGGAGTAGAGCCGCTGCTCCTCCACGTCGAGAGGAGCCAGCTGAGGTGGCTCGGGCATCTGTTCCGGATGCCTCCTGGGCGCCTCCCTCTGGAGGTGTTTCAGGCATGTCCCACCGGGAAGAGGCCCCGGGGAAGACCATATGTTCACTTCTCATTCCAAAAAAACATGTCCATAACATACTGTGTTCATGCGTATTGGAATAATAAAAAGCATGTGCTGTCTTCCTACACATAGAGACACACGCTATGGGCTGGAATAGAGGACAAGGCTGTAAACCGGGACGAGGGGGCCTTTTTATTCTCCCACACCCGGAAAACTGTCAAACTGCTGATGTTGCCGTCGTTCTGCCTCTGCCAGTAGGAAGATCTGTGTAAATCGACATGTAACAGCAACGTCACATGAGACTCTGAAGAAGATCGCAAGAGACCAGTCAAAACTGTCCGGTAAACAAACTCTGGTCTGAAAAAATAACCTTTTAAATAAATTATCAGAAAACCAAATGAGCCACATTGGCCCATAAGACGTTCTATTACAGCCTGTTTATTTGTTATAGTATTTACATCATACAGTTTTGTTTCCACCTTGTTCCACATTGTTCACTACGAATTATGGGAAAACAACGGCCTGACATTATCCCAGTCATTACACATTATCAAGAGTGATTAAAAGACAAAAAGCCAGGCAAACATTGGAGAACTGCACGCACACAACTGCATAAGACAAGTCCAGACTGTTGTTTTTATGCCGTGGTGCAATATCTGAGTGGCAGAAAGGACAAAGTGGGCGGGGCTAAGGGTTAAAACTAAAACACGTTCCTGACTCATGGCTCAAAATCAAGTACAGGCCCTTTAATGACACCTAATTTTATGAAGATTATGCGTAAATAGTTAAATTGCACTCCTACAAAAAGTGGTTGAATTGAAATAAGTAACAAGTCCACACATACGCTCTTTGGATCACATACATTTCCTCTATACGTGCCTGGTGTCGACAGCCGCAGCGAGTATTGACAAACGAGCACGCAGACGCCATTAGAACTGCCGCATCACGTCGAGTAATAAAGCCTTGTATTAGCTGGTGATTTCTTTTCAGATTAGGGTGAGGCAAATCCATGAGCAATGTTTGCAGAAAGGATGTGCCAAACAGAAAATAAATAAGGCGCAGTGTTGATTAATTATTATGTGTTTAGCAATCGTATTACTCATCTCGAACCTATAAGAGCCAGGAATCACACAGCCACGTGAGCAATCAGGTTCTAATAGGACCACTTCATTCATTAAACATTATTGATCAGTGTTTTTTTTTTAAGGAAGTAAGTCTTTTGATTAGTTATGGAAGAGGCTGGGAAAGGGTGGCAACGGAAACTAAGGTAATGTCAGCAACAATACTTCACAACGTTTAGAGATCAAACATATCTTGTCTATTTTCTCTCTGACTTTTCATTCAACACAAATTAGTATTCATGGGGTATATTCTTCGGGACTGGCTTGAGTCTTTGTTAACGGAATATTCTAGAATACCATACCATGGACACATATTCTGCAAAATTGACTTTTTGAGCTTTTAACCATATTCTAACATTGTTCCTTTTTCAAAAAGCATACCTGAAGTAGCATTTAGCTTCATTTGCGCACTTTTGAGGAGGGATCCTGGTTAGAAAATCTTCACCCCTCCAAAAGTAAAAAACAGTCCTCTCTGCAGCGCCGCGATAACTGCCATTTTTTTTGATAAATTACACTTCTTCGATAACTGACGTTTCTTCGATAATAGACGTGGCTCTAAGAATCTTCTCTGCTGTTTTTAACTTGCTCAGTGCTTTTTTGTTGATCAGTACAACTGTGTGCTGAGACCAGGAAGTCAACCGACAGCATTTTCTATGCTATCTGTAACTTAAACTGTTCAGTGGTGGCGCCATCTACTGACTGTAAGGAGAAATTACACAATTCGTAGTGTTGGAAATGGGCAGAGAGCCAAATGTAATTTTTTTGTTCTCAAACATGAGATGCAAAGCAAAAGTAATCAAGAGCATGTTTAAAGACCAATAATAATTGTTGTCAGTCACCATGCCATTAGATGACCAGTTTGCAGTCTCGGTATCTAACAAATGATGATTTAAGGATTTGTATTTAATATTTAAAAACAGTGACTCTCCCATAGTGTCACACAGACCGTTGCCAACCATCTGAGAT
Source organism: Eucyclogobius newberryi (assembly GCF_026437365.1). Lineage (NCBI taxonomy): Eukaryota > Metazoa > Chordata > Actinopteri > Gobiiformes > Gobiidae > Eucyclogobius > Eucyclogobius newberryi. The sequence continues at coordinate 21,430,540 of NW_027315746.1, forward strand.
TTTTCTTGAACAAATTAAGTACAAAATTCAAATCTTTTTTCCATTCAAATTGTTGTTGACAGAAATCTTAACATCACAGTAGTTTATACAAACACAAACTGCACTGAACTTCAAAGAAACCACATGATTTTCAAGTTCATTATAATAAAAAATTTACTTTTCAGTCCAATTCGAAGTCCACAAAGGCTTGGGATATTGGTGGATGCAGCGCTGGCAGATTACAGGCAGACACCTCATTAATGCAGTGCACTCCAACAATAGGGCGGCCCATTGCCTCCTCTACATCTATCTGTCAAGTGTGCTATTAGCCTGTCAGGCCGGGGACAGCAGTGCCATTAGGCCACCCCGATAATCAGACCTATTTACTGGCTCATTTTGCTTCCTTCGTTGTCACAGGCGCGGTGTGGTCAAAAACAGCGCTCCCTTTCTCCTGCCGTCATGGCCGTCATGGCCGCCCTGCCTCCTGTCTTTGGGATCACTCAGTCCGTCATCCTGTCCTGCCCGCGATTATGAAAGATTAAGAATGTTGATTGTTTATGCACTTTGGTCATTAGTAGAAGACAAATCAAAAATGAAGGCTGCACAGCATATTGCAAAAGTATTGAAATATTAGCGAATGCAATCATTTATATTGTAACTTCACAAGCCAGGACCACGCCACAACAATGGAATACCAAAGATTTTTAAGATGTTTATTGATAATAGTGATGATGGATCGATGATGGATCGATGATGGATCGATGATGGATCAATGATGGATCAATGAAGGATTGATGATGGATTGATAATAGTGATGATGGATCGATGATGGATCGATGATGGATTGATAATAGTGATGATGGATCGATGATGGATTGATAATAGTGATGATGGAACGATGATGGATCAATGAAGGATTGATGATGGATTGATAATAGTGATGATGGATCGATGATGGATCGATGATGGATTGATAATAGTGATGATGGATCGATGATGGATCGATGATGGATTGATAATAGTGATGATGGATCGATGATGGATCGATGATGGATTGATAATAGTGATGATGGAACGATGATGGATCAATGAAGGATTGATGATGGATTGATAATAGTGATGATGGATCGATGATGGATCGATGATGGATTGATAATAGTGATGAAGGATCGATGATGGATCAATGATGGCTGGCTGGGTAGAGACTCAGGATGGGGGCTCTGTCTTGGGTAATCAGCCCAGCCGATTCAGAACCCCCCTCCATAGATGGTGATGTGTTAAGGTGACGATGATAGAGACATGGTGTGGGAGGGTGGGGTCGAGAGAGCAGAGACAACAAGAGATGCTGGGATTGGCCTGTATATATATAGGCCTTCTGGGTAATTAGAGGCGTGGTTAAAGAGTGGAGGTGTGGTTGCTGGAGAAGTAAGAGGTTGAGGCGTGGTCCTGCTCCTGAACCCAAGTTAACGATTAACGTCGTCAACTACACAAAGTAAATCTAGTTCAATAACACCCACCATGTACTGTTTTTGTTTTAAAACCAAAGCAAGGTTGATTTTTATTCATGATCAATTTGTTTCAGTCTAAAATAGTCTTTATTTAGTCTCGGTTTTGGCTGTTATGTTTTGACTAATACATTAAGGCATTCATATATTTGTTTTAATGTAAATGTTTATTATGTAAAAACGTATATTCAAACCTTGCAATACTTATTGTGCAGCCCAATAAGCAAAATGTGCATTTGTCCCTAAACCGCTGACAGAAAGAATGTAGCTGAAACACTGTGTGAGATGTGGGAAGTTGGTTCACAACAAAAAATAAAGCTGCTTAACAAAAAATAAAGCTGCTTGACTCAATAGAAAATAGGCATCTGTCTTCTAGTGAAAAACAGCCTCTTATTTCCCAAAATATGCATCTTTTTAAAAAACAATGCTCATTAGTAACGTAGTTTTAGTTCTAGTCAGACCTGGCGTTGTATACCTCTTGATTGTGAGCTTTTAAAAAAAGAATAATTGCCATGTTTACAGCACTAGACTCTTCTTTGGAGTTAAACTTGTAATTCTCATCTTTGCAAAACAGACAATGTATTCTCCTCTAAACAGAAGTCTTTCCAAGGGTTACTTTATTTTAACGTTATCATACAAAAGACACATATTTTTAGTTGTAGTATCGTTAAGGGCAAGCAATTAAAGCAGTGATTCCATGGCTGCCCTTTCCTCAAAGCAGCTCACTATGCAGGGGAGCGTTCATGGTCCAATTCATGTTCAGAAAAACAGAACAGTAAAGGCAGCCTTTTCAAATGTTTTCCTTGCTTAGAACTTGTCCCCAGATACAGTAGGTGCAGTCGGAAAGCACAGAGAGCATGAAGAATTGAGAGCAAGAAGGAAAGTTTTGTTATTTCTTTTAAGGGAGTTAAGACCACCAAGTCAAAGTTACTGACTTTTCAGTGAGTTTCCAAAGGCATTGGATGAGCCCGTTCAACTAAAGTGCACATGTAAAAGCTTTGTTGTTGTTGTTGGTTTGTTGCCAGGTTGTAATTTTCAATTTTAGGATTTGAAAAATAAAATAAGATCCGGAGTATATTTTGTTTTTAATATTAGCTAGAAAAACAGATCAAAAATGAAATGAAAAATTACATTGAATAAGGAATATATAATTTATTTCCTCCTAATTTTCCTACTGTAAATTAATGTGTGAGCTCGTGTGGGTGGTGTTAAATCTCTTGTAAATATACAGAAGTGTAACACTGTACCTTTGTCCTTTACAACGGAACTCAAAAGATATTCAAGATGTACATTTACAACATATTTACAGAAATTCCAGACTTCAAAGAATAAGAGTTGAGTCTCATTCAACAAAGACCAAAGAAAAGACACAAGAAAAGCAAGTGTCAGGTTGTGCAGAAAGAAATATTTCAGCCTCCAGCCTCTGTAAGACATGAGTCAGACGGTTTGCACAAGAAATTACCTTTACCCGTGTCAAAAGACGCTGTTTCTGGAAAGCCCTAAAAGAAATGCAAAGTGAGTCTATTTCTGTCATCGGATTTGGGTAAATAAACTGCAAAGGAATCAGATGAGCAGCTGCAAAGTGGAACATGCTGCTTATGTCGCGCTCTAAAGAATACATTTTCTTCCAGAAGTGCAGACTCATTATTATTAGAAAAATATATTTTAAAAAAAGACAAAAGTGCATGCTATTTTGATTCATTTAAAGTTTTTATAGAGGATTTTCCCAGGAAAGTTGGTCCTTTTTCAAATGGTGCAGATGCATGACTCGCTTCTCCACTGCTGCCTAAGAAGAAACGCCTCCTCCTTACGCTGGAAAATGTTTACCACTGGAGCTGCTGCTGCCACATCATTCTGCCTCAAAGCATATTGCATGGGTAGAATTAAGAAACGCACTTACTCAAGCTTTCAAACGATAAATAAAACGTATCTGTTCTATAGAAATTTACAGATCAATGCATCTGTTTTTTAGTTCCTTTGTCTACTTCAATGCCGTCACTGCAAAGAATCTCAGAGAATCACTTCAGTTTGACGTTGCTCCTTTTGCCCTTGTCTCCTCTTTTAAGAAACCTCCAATATTGACATTCTTTTGTGGCTAACTGGTTGTGGATTCTTGTCTACCATTGTTACAAACTTTGTGCTAACTACAAGGAAGCTACAATTTGAAGAAACCGCTAAGAACAGTGGCGCTGGAGTAAACGGCGTCTTATGTAGGGCGTACATCAAAGCTTGTAGTCTAGTCAGTTACGCTAGGGACGTTGAGAGTTTGATTGACAAGCCAACAGACACTAGGTAACAAGGTAGCCTCATTTTTTATTGCCGAGTTTTACTGGCCCCAGCATGTCCACTCTTTATGTATTTTATAGTTTACCATATATTGAGAAGTATTCATATAAGTACAAGCCTGTTGCACACATCTGCTATTTCTTAACAGATATTGACAACTAAGAACTAATGGAAATCCTCCACACAACCTTTAAAAGGGATTATTCTTCATAGACTAATGTAAAATCAGTCTTTCAGTCAGCTGTAGCATGAAGAAAGAGATTGAAAAGTAGTAGTATATCTTGATATTTGAAAAAAAGAAAGAAAAAAATGCTCTTGTCACTAGTGCCGGTCTCAAGCCTTGAAATGTGTGTCAAGATTGCCTGGGATCCAGACTACATAGTTCTTAAATGTATTTCCATGACACATGTGAAACCAAAGAGCTCATAAGTCATCTATCATTTGGAAGAAAATCAAACTTCTCTCATCTCAGATTCATTCAAAGTACCTTGGCTTTATATTGGACCATGAGCTCTCTTTTAAAGTTCACTTACAAAACTTGGTTCAAAAATGGAAGATAAAACTAGGTTTTTATTATCATAATAAAGTTTGTTTTACCCTTGAAGCCTGCAAACGTCTGGTAATGGCCACTTTTATGCCTCTGTTGGATTATAGCGATGCCCTATACATAAATGCATCTGCCAAATATCTGATATTGTTGAATACTGAGTATCATTGTGCTCTCAGATTCACAACGTGTTGGGGGATGCTCACCCACCACTGTGAACTCTGTGCCAAGGCTGGATGGCCTTCTTTGGATGCCTGCTGACTGATGCTTGTCTGTGCTTATAAATGTAGATTATGTTTTTATTTTCTAAATGTCTTTTAAATGTGTAATATTTAAAAATGTGTGTGCTGTTATTTCTTTACTTTGCCCCAGGTCACCCTTGAAGAAGTGGTTTTGATCTGAATGGATCTTACCTGGTTAAATAAAGATTTATAAATAAAATAAAATGTGTATGTGTTTCAGTCCATGTGATCGTGAGCAGCCATGTTTTTTGGGTACAGACGAACCTTCATCAACCACGCCCATCTGAACTCGGGGCGATGAACGCAGCGACCAGACTGATATCTATCTGTATAAAAATACTGAGATCATTCTGGACTCCCCCGACAAGGACTCTTAAAGTAAAAACTAACAAACACATGAAAACATAGAAAGCTGAAGAAAAGGCAATTCTGAGATACCATTTTCAATTGAAAGCAAACACCAAAAGCACAAAACCACACACTTTAAAAAAGCAACTGATTTAATTCATAGTGCCAGTACAGACGAAAAAACTAATGACAACGCTGCTAAACTAGATGCCATCTTCCTCCCTGGCCCCATCTCATCATCATTATCACAGTTCAGCGGAGGGTCCACTTACCGGCCTGGTTGGTGGTGATGTCTATGATGACATGCTGTGCCGGGTATGGGCTCTTATTGCTCACGCCGTTCACAGCTTGAATCTCAAAGCTGTAGAGCGTGTGTGCCACCAGGTTACTGATGAAGACTCGCGTTTCGGTGAGGGCCAGCTGGTGCGGCACAAACTCCACGTTCTCGTCGCAGTGCGAGCAGGAGCGGCGGTCGGCTCTGCACTTGCGGCACACGATGTTGTAGACCACGTCGATGCGGCCGCCTGTCTCCCGGGGCGAATGCCAGTCCAGGATCACCGACGTCTCGTTCACAAAGGAGATGACGTTCCGCGGGCTGGAAGGGACACCTGTAATCAGAAGATAATACAGGTTCGAATGGGGTCTTCCTGCATTTTGTTTTATAGAAGCCCTTCCATCTGCCTCGGTCTGTCTGGGGTTGGAACTAATTCAAGAATAGGCCTATGTGTTTAATGGTTTAGTTGCTTTATCATATAAAATTATTGTTATGTTTTTATTTTGTCAAAGCTTGTGATGTCACCAAGGACATTATAAGCATATATTTTAAACTGAGTTCAATTCATGATTGTACATTATTTTATTTTGTCTCGTTTCATTTAGTCGTATGTAAAAAAAAATTAAACTGTTTTAACAGATCCTCACTTACAGTAAGTGCCTGCAATCGGCAAAATAAAAAATAAATAAATGGTTTATGGTTTTTAACAGGATCTACCAGACAAACACACATTACTCTAATTTTATCTACAGTGCATTGGCTTCATATTGTTGTTGATTTACATGTCCTGATTTTAAGTTAGCGCTCTAAACAGACAGATTCCCTTGTACGTCAATGATTTGGTAAAAAAAAATTCCATTGTTTGAGAAATTGGAAAAACTGAAAATGATGACTGAACTGGGGCTAAAGATGACTGACCTGGGGCCCCATGCAACATCTCACCTGGAGCGGAGTATCAATGATGATAAGAAGGGTGAGGAATCATCTCAGAATTAGGGGAGGAGCTTGTCAATGACCTGAAGAGAACTGGGACCACATCGGTCATTAACTACGCAGTCATGGCTTAAAATCATGGTTCCCCTGCTTGAATCAGCACAGGTCCAGGACCGTCTGAAGTTTCCAATGACCATCTGGATAATGGGGGAAAGCATGGGGGGGGACATCATGCTTTGGGGTGCTTTTCTGCACAGGGGACAGGACGACTGCACTGTATTAAGAAGATAATAAATGGGGCCATTGATTGCGAGATTTTGGGCAATAACCTCCTTCCATCAGTCAGAGCATTGAAGATGGGGCGTGGCTGGGTCTTCCAACATGAGAAATAAATAAAAAGCATATCAAGGCTCTGAAGTGGCCTGGCCAGTCTCCAGACCTAAATCCAATAGAAAGTCTTTGGAGGGAGCAGAAACTCTGTGTTGCTCAGCGACAGCCCTGAAACCTGACAGAGCAAGAGAAGATCTGTGTGGAGGAGAGGCCAAAATCATTTCTGCAGTGTGTGCAAACTGGTCAAGAACTACAAGAAACATCGGACTTCTGAAATTGTAAACCAAAGCTTGTGTTCTAAATATTAACAATGAAGTATTTGCAGCAATAAATTACAAATTAATTATTTGAAAACGATACAAATTTCAAAGAGGGAGAACTTGCAAAATTGCATGGTGTTCAAATACTTATTCTCTTCCCTGTATGTGTGAAAACAGTCTTTGAAGTTGCACATTTCGAATAGAACTTTCTGCAAACAAGTTGACAAAATCTCTCACTTTAAGTTAATCCATTATAAATGCTAATTTATTCCATTCACACCCTGGAAGACCATCCAGCGAAACATTAGTGTCTATCAAACATTAGTTATTTAGCACAAATCAGCGTAGCATGTAGTATTCTTATCCAATTGGCTCTGGAGATTCACGCTCCCGTTCACTTCGACGCCTGCAGCTGCTACACTGCTGCACAGGCGACGAGGCTCGGGCAGAAATCAAGGAATAATAAAAGTATTGTTTTGCCTGAGCGCCGATTTAATATTAACTCCGTGTGTGATTCTTCAGGAGTTCACTTTTCTCAAAAACACAGGGTGGGCTTCAGTTCCTCGCAGCCGTGCAGAGACTCTTTAATAATAGAATTTGACACACACGAAAAGTAAGATGGAAAATGTAGGATTTCATTTGCATATGTTTTAAAATCAATCATACACTGAAAACAGTTGACTTTTTATGAATATAAAGGTGTATAACAATTTTGCAATGATAAATTGTGCCAAATAAATAATTACAAATGTGATAGAATTACTTATTTGGATCCTCACCAAAGTTAATACTGTTGAAAATGTCTTTTTAGTGTCAATTTACTCTCATCACACCTCACTCAACTAGACTGTGTATCTAACTGTGGCTGTTTTATTGTTTCCAATAAAGGGAAAAATGCAGAAAGGGAACATATAGAGAGCATAATGTTGACTTGGTGCACTTGAGACTTGTGTGGACATAAGGCAGGAGTTGCTTCAGTCAACAAGAGACACAATTAATCACTGCGAGCGCGCCGCGCCCATGGCCCTGGGGAGCTAAAACAAAGCTAGCAAACACAGGGGCGCAGGAATGACACTGTTAGCACCAAAGCCTCTTCACAGCACTTTCACAACAGAGGGTCATAGACAGCAGGGCAAGACCCATATTGTCATTGTCATGGTCTGTATGAGAGGGCGACTGTTGCTCCAAAAATACATCAAATGGTGCATAATTCGGTCCCCGGATTGCACCTCTTAAAGTGAAGTATACAGCTACAGGACAGCTCCCGGAAATATAACATATTAACCCACTTATTTTCACTCAAATGAAACATTGTAGGATGAATCAGGGTCAGTTTGTACTCCAAACACACAAACAAAGAAATTAGCCTAAAATACAAACACAAAATCAATGCCTATTTGCCTACATGTTCCTAAAACATTGAAATGCTCAATCTACTGTCGGCTTCAGTTTGAATTAGGGCTCATTTTAGTCAGACAGAATGACAAAATATATTTTTGGAGCCAATTAGTTGAGCAAATCAACTTTTTTGTGCAATTTTTACATTGCCTTTCGAGCTGCTCGACGGGAATGTGGCTGTAAGTTTATACCAATGACCAGATACTGCAAATCACCAAATACTACATTACAAACAAACAAGCAGACAATTCAGCTTAAAATGGGGCACCTGACCTTTTTGTATTAGTACATTTTGTGTTTCCCTTTCCTAACCCTAACCTTCTTATATATAGTGTAAATGCAGGACTTTGTGACAAAAATGAGGCCACCGCACACTTTGCATTTATTAAGTATTTCATTTCTTGTCAAGATGAACCTGAGAGCCGAAGCAGCACTTTGATTGGCTGTGATCAGGTGGTCCACCCCAGTCCATTTTCGCGGTCTCAAAAAAGCTGTTCTCCAACTGTGCACGCACAGTGAGAGGAACTAGTTAGACAGATTTAAAAAACGACTTCCTTCTCTTACACGGTGAAAATAAGACACCCCAGCTCTAAATGTCACGCCCAAGGATACAACGACAGTGCGAGCCGTTTGGAGCTAGGACCACCCACCAACCACCAGCTTCTGTCCCCCGAGTTGCCTGAATGAAATGTTGAGAATGACTGTTTGCAGACGCTATCTAACAGGAAGATAAACAGGGCTGCACAAAGACATTAGCAGCCCTCATCACCACTGCTAACGTGCACGTAATACAGGGACAGCACCGTGGATCAGATGTGACTGCTACTTAAAGTGTGATTTGCAGACTATTAGGGATGCCTTGGGCTGTTTTAATTTGTGATTGGATTTAAATTGTTTAGAACGGTACTTAGAGCCTTTCCGATACCGTTCAGTTAGCCGTGTCAGGGTTTGTAAGGGCAGGCGATATGACCACAAATCAATACCAAAGTTCATTTGACATTTTGCTTTAACTGAGATAAATGATCCAGAGCATTGTTTGTGTTTTGTACGCTGACAAAATATGCAATGCAATGAATAAGCTGAAATGAAGATTTACGTAATCATACATTTGCATTATTCTAAAAGGTTAGTCAATATTGGTGGAAACAATTGAAATATCCAGTTTAGGAGAATACAGTAGGACATTTTCATGATACTGCTCAGCTAATTCCGGTTAGCATAAGCTTAGAGAGAGAAACTTAACATGCTGTCAGAGATTTAGCTGTAAGTTGCTGTCCGCTTTGTGTTAATTACTTCTATTTATATATTTTAGCAAGACTCATCACTTTTCAGGCAGCTAGAACGAGCCAGGCCAACGGTTTCTTCTGCTGACACCTGGAGGTTGGAGTCAGTAGGAGATGATTAGTCTAGAGAGCTTGAATTTCATCTATTTGTCAAGACATTCTTAGGGTCAAAATAAAAACATAATTATATGATTTTTGACCAGGTTTGATTTAAAAATCTTGTATAAAGAAAGCAATGCACAAACCTGTTTTGTTGATGTAAGCCGCTGATAAATGTAAAGTGTTTATTATGTCCTCTTCTTAAGGAGCGTTCACACTGCAGCGTCAAAGCCTCCAGTTTACATTCAAAGTCAATGTGGAAGCGCGTCCTGAACGTCCAGCATTTTTGCGGCGTGTTTTGAGCATCTGCGTGGCCAGAGCAGCTGACGCAAAAGTAGAACAAAGCTGAACTTTGGGTAGAGATTACGCTCCAGTGACGCATTTTGCATTTCATTATCCGGATGAAGGACCAGAACAAACCCTGCACGGGTACGAAATTATCCAGAGCCAGAGCCAAATGTATTTGTAAAGCAAATACATCAAAGCCACTGTCTCATCCTGGCCTGCCATCGGATCAAGAGAACAGCCACATGGGGAAACACCACAGCTCCTTGACCGCACACTGAACATCTTGGCCGCAAATGCCTTCAAATGTACAGGCATCCAACTGGGACGTCCGGCGTGACTTTGGATTTTGTCTGAACGAGCCTTTATAGATCTACCGCTTTTTCTCTGCACTTCCCCCTGTCAACTCTTATTCTTCCAGTTGAATTTACAGGAAAGTTTTGTCCTGGTGTCTAAGCTTTTCACAGCTACTGCCTTTTCTGACCTTTCTCCTCAGTAGAACAAGTTGAACTAAAAGTATGCGTTTTTACCTTACAAAGTTGAGCATGTATAGAGTGCGTGTATGTGATGATTGCATTTAGTTGACTCATGTTTTAAATGTAATGAAATGCTAATGGGCACATAGTTTTGCGGATAAGAATAATAGCGTATTACAATCACGGTCACATAGATTCGTTTCAATCATGTCAAAAGTGATGCTCAATGGCGTAGCTAAAGATAAATCACTGTCTCCTCCCAGGACGGCTACTATCTGTTAGGTCCTGTGGTTGGAATTACAGTAAACACTCGCGCACACTGTTTACCCATCTTCTCTGAGAGGGGGCTGTGAGGGAGAGGAGTGTTTGTTTTATGATGTGAGACGGGCCTGCAGGGACCAACAGAAGGTCTCTTTGTGGAGATAGTGATCACAGCCAGGGAGCGGCGTGTGAAAGGACGCGGCGCTGTGTGGGCAGTGCGACATGGAATCAAACATGCGATGAGGAGGGTTAATGTATGAAGACAGAGGGACAGGGGACGGTCAGAGACGATCAGGGGATGGTGATGCTGAAGAGTCAGAACGGATAAACTATGCTTTCTTTCAATTTTGAATAAAAAAGTCAAATAAATAAGTGCAAAATTTTAAAAAAATCATGGTAATTGTAGCGGAGGAGTCTGGAACAGGCTCAAAACGGGTTCAGTTTGTTTACTGCTGTGTTGTTTTTGCTCTGAACCTGAAACCGTATGGTCGTGTCTAAACATGGCGGCTTAAGAGTTAAACAGGGAAAATAACTAACAGATGATTGAGAAGATCGGATTTGTTTCTTTGGACCATAGTGTCTATTCAAAAAACTGCAGTGTTTTTTCATTAAACATTTTGCTATCACTTTACAATAGCTACAACTTATTTAGCCCTATAACAGCTTGAACAAATGATTCAAAAGTTAGGGTTAGAAGTCAGTTAGTTATTAATAAAGCAGTTACTAAGCCTGAATAATTCTTAATAAATAAGTTGTTGATTAGGAACTAAGTCCTAGTTTAATTTATGAAAGTGTTGTTATTATAGAGCGTTATAAACTGGGGCAAAATGCAGATTAAAAGCAATAATTAACAAGACACTCAAGAGTTTCAGAACATTTAACCAAGGAATGAAAGATGATGCGTGATAAGTTCTGTTTCTGAGTGAGAGCAGGGATAATACTTTGGTAGACGTCTGAACTATGAGTTTACAGTTTGGTCTGCTTCTTTGGACACATTATAAGTGTAACTTACAAGCGCTTGAGTGAGTTCCTTGGATTTTCCTCAGATGTGAGGAGAAATAAATACTCTCTAACTGTGTATGTAAAGCCATCTTTCAGTCAGGACATTTTGATCTGTGTTGTGAAGAATCAGGGGTCTTTGACAGAGCTCCAGGCGGCTTAGGTCTGACAAGCCACAAACTGTTTCTACTGAAAGACACAGCCAAAGTTTGTTAGGAATGTTGGAACGGTCCGGATTTGTCACATTTTCCATCTTATTCCCTGTATTTATGTTGAAACCACCGCACTGCTGGATGTAAACAACTGTATCCAGGCGTAGTTGAATAATATGTCGAGCTGTGGGCTGTGCTCCCAAAAGTTCCTTCAATTCCTGATTCAATCACTGCAGATGTAAACAATGTGGTCCACATGTGGCATCGTCTCGTCTGAGTCATAACGTTTCCTTGCCAAAAAGGATTCTACATAGCAACATTTACTTGACCTTCACATTAGAATATTCATTTCTGATTCAGGCAAAAAGATAGGAGAAAAATATTAGATATTACATGGAAAGATTCATAATCTTTTGACCTCTCAAAGAAATGGATTGAAAAATAGAATTCCTCTGAGCATGAAGGTGCCGGGCCTGCTCTCGAGTGGGCTGATTAAGCATTGGTTGTCCAGAGCTTATCCGGCCTTATTCCCACCGCACCAGGGAAAGGCCTTTTAAGACACCATATGATAAATGAATACTACATACCTTCTATGTAATGAAAATGATGCTGCTTTTATTAGAAAGTAGTTACCCAATGTATTCAATTACTATAAAACATTTGAAACTATAACAGTTTCTAATTTTAGGATACATATTATGCCAAATAGACTCTAAAGAGCTTTTAATGCATTCCAGTCATCACTAAATTACTCAAGAGTTGTTTTTCGATTGACTCGTGCTGCTTGTGTTTTATTTGAGGTGTTCAGAACATACTACTGCATTTAGTTTACACACAGGAAACATGTGCAGGAGATTTATACCAGACTAAAACTTTCATCTGCAATCCCTGCGACATAAAAACGTCGAAAGACCAAACAGCATAAAACAATAAAATGCACTACAAAAATAGACTATGATAAATGATAAACAATAATAATAATTAGTTATCCCTTTACCACCTTACTTTCACTATGTTTAATCAAGTACAGTTTGGTAAAATGATTTATTCTGCAATTTGAAACTTGGAATATTCCCAAATGCTGGCACTTTTGTGCAAAAAAAAAAAGCAAAAAAAACTTTTGTAAGTCTTTGCATAACTTTAACTGTGTTGGAAGTTGTTCCGTGCTGATTGCATTCACAAACCCCCCGCCCACCACTCTGTGAAAAATGTAGACTCAGGGCCTTACTACACAAAGAGTAAAATGTAGCAAAGCAATTTTTCAAAAAGGAAAATCTGCTGCTTGCTACAGTGAAATTCCACTATGAAGAGAAACAGTTCTGCAGTCACATGACATGTATGTATGCGCTAATTTATTACTGCATGACAGCAAAAACATATCATGTGCTCTTTAATTGTGTGAACTGATAGTATTTCTACGAGTACTCCCCGGTCTATGTCAGTGTTACTTTGTTTGCCATTAGTCTTTATTTTTTTCTATTTTCATTTCTCATGAAAGAATGCGTCCCAATGGGCCAATCAGAGATTGACCCGTACACCACCTGACCTCTCTCTCTCTCTCTCTCTCTCTCTCCTTTCTCTCTCCTTTCTCTCTCCAAATTTCCAAATTACACAAATTACAAATTATACTCTATTTGTCACTAGGGGCCTCGAGCAAAAACAGATAACATAACTTGATGTAATTCCGCGCTAACCTCCACCCACAAGCTTGTTCTAGTCACTACCCGAGCAAGCGGTACAGGCGTCCCGCTGTGAGACAGAATGCACATGACAAAAACTAGGGACGGAGCAGAGGCGAGCGGAGAGAAGGGGGTGTTTTTGAAGTGCAGCGTAGGCGTATATGTAGCATGTTCCTCAGGGAAGAAAATGGGACGGCAGGGGTATAGCTGGAAGACCCCCTGCTGACAAAGCCCACTACTGGACAATCCATCAGCCGGCTAATCAGAGCGATCGGGAGCACAGGGGACGAGAGGAGAGAGAGAGGAGAGGGACAAGCCCAGGCTATACAGCTAGTGCAGAGACAGATTGGCCTGATTTAAGCTACTCTCGCTCCGCTCTTATCACAAACTCGCAGTATTAAAAAGATTCTTACTGGGATGATCCGCCTGGCCCCCTTCTGTCGGTAGACGGAGCATGGCAAGAATCCAACCAAGACACAAGTGGTTGTTTTACACAGAATATCGACCTTCACATGTGTCCTTCACCGAGCTGCTCCAGTAGAACTCTAATACTGACATAATGCTTTGATTTGAGGAATTTGAATTGAATGCATCACTTTATGACCACTCTTTTACTCAGGACATCTGCTCTGTATTGAATTCTAAACCCAAAACTAAACCTGGACAAGAGCAGGACTAAAAAAGGACTACAACAGGACAAAACCAAGTCCACATCAAGATTAAAATGGGAGCGGGAGAAAATGAGAACTTTGGTATTCATTGCATTCACACTTGTAACATTTCAATATTAAGACAAAACTGGAACTTAATCTGGGATTTAACCTAGACTAGACCCGGGCTAAACCAGGTCAACACAAGCCTGGATCAGGACTAAACAGGGACCAAACCAGGATCAAACCTATATAAGTGTGAACGTATCGCACCAAAGTCACGATCTAGTCCTGGTTTAGCTCTCGATATTGTCCCAATGTTGATGTGGTGTTTAGCAGTTGGGAATATAACCTTAAATCACTTCTCAACAACTTTTGAAATGACACAACTACTCTTCATTGCTGTGGTAGAATTTGAGAGAAATGCAGAGTAGTTGTTCGTTCTTGTGTAATAATTATTAACATTGGGACACGAAGCTTTGTGCCCTTGGACAAGAATGTTCTTATTGATTTCTATAAGGAAGCTTTAATGGAACTATTTTTTAATCCATTGTTGCAACAAAAAAATGCCTATTAGCCAGAATTATTTTATTTTATTTATTATTTCTGCTCATCGCCAATTAAATAAAAATGTAATAGGTTTTGGCTTCCTGTTTACTGTAAGTGATATCTTGAGAACTTTTGCCCTTTCAAAAATATAGTGTTTTGTTTTCGCTTTAGAAATGGTGTTTGACTTTCATCAGCCATATGTCAATAAATGAAAATAAATGATTTCCTTAGATTCATTTGATCAACATTCTTGTACATTCATTTTGCCTTAAACTGTTGGCTAAATAAGGCAAATAATGTGAAATATGAAGAAATGTGTGCAGAAGGGAGTCTAAAGTTAATCATAGAGCTTCATTAAACAGACAATTTGTGAATCACAGAAAAACAATTTCACCAACAACAACAACAATAACAACAACAAAACCAACACAACAGATTGTCAAAGGGTTCAGAGGACAATTCGATTTTGCCCCACCACTGATGGAATGTTGCTCTGAAACACTGAGGTGAGCTGTTGGCCCATGATGCTGTGCAAACGAGGCTGTTGTGAATCCACTTTGGGAAATCTCAAACCTCCTGGTATATTATGTACAGATGATAAACGTGATGAAGCATTGAGTGTGACGGCCCCAGAGTGAAGCGCAGTACACCAGGGGAGCAAAAACACAAGCTTAAGGGACGACAGCACAGTTTCCAATGAGGATCTACGGACAACTACACACTAACATATTAGCACAAACCTGCCCGAAGGCATGTTTTTTTAGACAAATTAAAAAAAGATGAGCTCAAATTATGCATGTTTTATCAGTAACAGCCACACAACACAGCTGCTCTAACCATTGGTGGTCTTGTGTCCGATCCTGGGGAAAATTAGAAAGACCTGCTTGAATACATCACTGCTAAATTTGTACATGATCGCAACAATAGCGCATTCGGGCCAGTGCTGTGAAGACAATAAACTATTAAGACACTCCCTTTTGGCAGCAATGTTGAAGTGGTAAAGAAAATGTTCAGGGGTCTAACCATGTAGTAGCGGTCTATAACGGTGTCAACAGGGGAGGTGGAGCTGTTTGGATATTGCTGGTACATGTTATTAAGATAAATACGCAGGCTGAGAGGGCCTTTATTGGATTTCCAGCTGATGGCAAAAGGATGGTGTCAAGACGGCACAGGGTTTGTCTGAGTAATTAGGACTTCAGGGGATGTGAGCAGGAATGAGCAGCATCAACAGACAGAAGAGAAGGAAGTGCACCTGGAAAGAGGTAGTTAAGAGCAGAAGCTTTTGGCCTACTTCTTTTGACTTATTTTTGACGTTACAGTGCTTTTAATACATGAAAACAAAAGGATTCTTATCAAACATCTTTGTCAATGCCCAATTCCATATGATCTTGGAAGCTAAGCAGGGTGTGGCAGTGGCTTTAATGCAATCTCTGTCATTGTGTCTTCAAGCAGGACACTTCTCTCACCTTGCCTTGTGTAAATGTGGTGTGTGAGTGTTGGTGGTGATCGAAGGGGCAGATGACGCAGATTGGCAGCCGTGCTTCCGTCAGTCTGCCCCAGGGATACTGTGGCTACAATAGTAACTTACCACCACTGAGTGTGGAGAGAATGAATCCATGGGTTTCTGAATGATGGAACATTAGGACCATTGCCATAGTAATTAACAATTTAAAACACAATTTCCTATCTTTTGAATGGTGGAAAGTCCTCAAAATGTGCCTATGACAGGAAGCTGAAAGCCATGACTGTTCCACGGATTTTTTAAGTGACTTTGACCGGCTGGAAAAGCACTATAGAGGACTAATTTATTATTATTTATTATGAAGAGACAAGTGGGTTTCTTAAAATATATTGTTATGTCAAAACAGTCAAGTAAGTATATATATATATATATATATATATATTTTTTTTTTTTAGGTCTACTTAACTTTCAGCAAAAGTGTACTGTGGCCTTCATAGTTTATTTAAAACATCTACCAGAAACTATATAAGCGTTTCATTATGAGACCTCATTTATTCTAACTAATAAAATGAAACATAACTCACCAAAGAGTACAATGACCCTGACTAGAACTCAAACCTCCGAGGGTTAATACAAATGTCTAAGTAAAGCATAGAATCTTTGAGTACATGTTTGTAAAGAGGACCAAACTTATAAGTGTACAGTCTTGAACCAAGTGTGATAAAAGATATAGTTTGTTTATATGTGTACTGACTTGTGCAGGGCTCATCCGGCTGGTCGGCGTCTCCTCTGTAGTAGCCGTTGCGACACACACAGATGGTGGCAGCCTCAGAAGTGGACCGGCTGTTGGGAGGACACTGAAGACATAGACCTGGCCCCTGGCTGGACTTAAACGTACCCGGAGGACAAGCTGGAAAAGGAAATAAAAAATAATTAGAATGAACTAGTAAACGGAGGGTCAGAAAATCTAATGTTGGAAAGAAATGTCTTTTGGGACTGGCCTATTACTCATAAATACTGAACTGAGCTTAATGAGGCACTGCAGACCGTCTTCAACAACAAAACAATGTATCTCGG
Organism: Eucyclogobius newberryi; assembly: GCF_026437365.1. Lineage (NCBI taxonomy): Eukaryota > Metazoa > Chordata > Actinopteri > Gobiiformes > Gobiidae > Eucyclogobius > Eucyclogobius newberryi. The sequence continues at coordinate 21,447,614 of NW_027315746.1, forward strand.
ATGTAAAATTACCTGTAGAATGTACTTATGGTTGCAACCTGTAAAGGACTGGGCTGACAATAATACAATTTTAAGACTAGCTTCTACGCTCAATTTGAAAATGGTCAAATTTGCCGCACATTGGGACAAATGGGACGGATAAAAAATGAGTCAGGTGTAAGACACAGTAAGAAAGAGACGTCAGTTACAAAAAATATGTCCAAAGAACCAGCATAGGGAAATCAAAAAATCCCATCCATCAGTATTTTTAATTCCTGTTTATTGACACCCTTTTTATTTTATCAGTTTTTTTCCAGCAGACAACATGAGACAAAGAGCAAAAAACTAAATCAAGGCATCCATTAAATAGAACAAACATTACACAGCACATCAGTCCCATCAGTCCAAAGTTTTCAAAAAGGCAGTTTTTTCAAAGTGAGTCCAAATGTTGTATTTCTTTAATGTTAGTTTTTAGCTGGGTCCAGTCCTTGAGATTTCTGTGCAGTTTGAGTCATCTATTTCTTTCGTGCTGCCAGGAGTATGCTCCAAATGTATCCATTGATTGTGTCCATGGTTGGGGTTTTGAGGCCCAAATACATAGTTCTGAAACCAAGTGGGACGGTGGTGTCGAAAACAGTTTGTAGCGCTTTATTGACCTGATATTTTTGAGCAATAGGACAGTCCCAAAAACTGTGGGAATGGTGGTCCTCCTGGAGACCACATTCTCTCCAGCAGTCGGGAATTCTCTTTGAATAGTGAGAAGCCTGACATGGAGTTAGGAAGAAACGAGTTACATTTTTCTAACACAATTCCCTCCAAACATGTGATTTTGTAGTTTTCCACAATAAAATTCCGAGATGTACGTATACGTTCACACTCTTCATCCGTCAAAACAAAGGAACCTTCTTTTTCCCATTTAATGTTGATATATATATTTGAATTATAATGCATTTAGATTATTTAGATATTATTCCCCTTCAAATTTGTAGGCCATATTGAAAAATTTAGTCACAGGGTTATGATGATCAATGCTTAAATGTATTTTCTTGGTTATAACAACTCCTTATTTGTGAATACCTATGACAGTCCTGTTTCTCCAAGTCTTAATGTTTAAAGTTTTCAATGATTTATACGTGTGAAGTTTTAAGTGCTTTACTGCTTGACCCTTATCTTCAGAAACCAGACCGTAAGCTGCATTTCACATCTTCAAACATCTTCATAACATTGCTAGTAAGAGCCCCTGTAAAACAAATCTGAGGGAAAGCTACTGTCGACTAACTTCCAAGCCATCTCCTCTAATTACACCACTCTTAAAGAACTCTATTCCCCTATTGCTGACTGTATATACCTCCATGTGTGTTTAAACTTTATTGAGGTCAGTTTTCCTACGTGCCCCAGGCTGCGGTGAAGGACAGAGATTATTGTGCTTGATATGACTGCGAGTAAGTCCAGGCAATAACCTAATCCATTTACGGCCACATCCCAAAAGAATACAAAGCTAAAGGGCCTGCGCGTTCCATGGAAGGATTTACTGACTGTAATAACCATGATAAATGTCTAATATTTTAGCAGGCTCTACGGATGCCAGGGAGAGCGGTGCCGTTGCTGGATTCCACTGGGAGAGAGGTAATATATTTAATGGGACAACCATCTTACCGTTTCTCCAGCTGTATAAGATTGGCTCAGCAATGACGGTAAAATATTGAGTGGAAGATGTATGGCAGCCTGATGCACATTAACTAACAAGTTTTTAAATGCAGATGGGGTGAAAGACCGCAGTATTGCACCCTCTCAAGCGAAAATAAACACATGCAGTTCTCAAAAACTCAAATTATTAAATAAAATACAGAAACAAAACAAATACAGAAGAGAAAAATGTCTGTGTATGTATTTGGATGAGCTTATTGTTGGTATTGATATAGGACTATATTGACAGTTTCAGAATTCTTTAAAAATATTATTACAAATGCTGACTAAACATGTCATATACAGTCATTATGAATACGTTGTGTTTGCTATACTATATTCGAAATGTGATCGTTATAAGTATAGTAACAATAATCAAGGAAAAATATGTAAATATGCAGCTTTTTTGGCATCAGCTGGTGGATTATGGTGATTCATTTTCATGGCATTATGCAAAATGTACCGTGAACAATACCGGCGATATGTTTCTCTGGTTTGTTAATGCGCCTTCGTCAGTTCTGCCCCTATGAGACAATAATACCCCAGACTTCTGTGAATAGCTTCTGTGGCCAGGCTATAAAATTATATTTGAATTGAAGTATGACACAGCATTCGGACGAAATAGCTAAGAAAGTCTGAGAATTGTTCAGAACCTCTTTGTTTCAGGGTCAAACTGTGCTAAAGCTCAAACACTTAGTAACTCCATGGGAACAACCTTAGACCTTGGTATCAAAAAGCTTTTAAGATATCATTAGATAATGTTATGCTGCTTAAAAAAAAAAAAAAAAAGCACACACACAGAGAGGCAGAGAGTTGAAGAAGTAGCATTCTTTACAGCGTTATATAAAAAAGTAGCTTTCTGTTTTAGTGCTATTGGCCTGGTCTCTGCGGTGGGCTGTTAGTGATGTATAAGAAATACTCGCATGCCCAGCTGCTGCCCCCAGTGGCGAGTCCAAGTCTGTTTCTCAGAGGCTAAATGACTGACCTGAAGTCTGGTCACACGCTGCTGTCCACACATGTTCACAAACAGCTTATTCAACAACCCCAGGAGGTGCACCGCGGGGAAACATCCCTGTGCTGCTATACAACCTATACTGGGGTGTTTGCAAAATACAGAGCAGGGATGTCAAGAATGAACTATTTATCTATCTATCTATCTATCTATCTATCTATCTGTCTATCTATCCATAATCATGGTCACAATAGATTCTGAAGAGTTTTAGAAGCAAAAATGTGTGATTTAAATTGTTTCTATGCAGTCTCCAAAAGGGTACAGTGCTGTTTATGGCATAATAACATAATGTCTTCATTCATATTAGGATTTCATAGTAAAGCTGTTCATTTGCTAGAAACATTTTACACTGTGAGTAAAACTGAATTAAATATTTAAAGGTGCATTATGAGTAACTTTTTCTGGTCGGGTAAGCCACTTGCTAAAAAGGAAAAATTAAACAAAAACACATTCATACAATGTAAGAATGTCTCTCCACAGACCTGACTTGTATTCTTGGCTTTTTGGCATCACCACTTTGTCTCTATGTAGATAGTGTGGGACATTCCCTGGAGACCAGCAGCTCCCTCCACCAGAAAAGTCACACACGCTTTAAGTTTTTGATGGTTAGGCCGCAGTTATTTTATTACTTGGTTTGCGGATTATTAAATGAAATATATTGAACAGGCGGGCAAAATATAAATATAATTTCAATTTCAAAATATTTTTTCTTCCTTGTTTACCCACAACGCACCACGGGAGGAGGGGGGGGGGGGGGGGGGGGGGGGGGGCTGCACACTTAGTCACGGCAAAACGCGCTGGAGAAAATGTGGTAAACGGGTTTAAAATGTGTATTTGCGATATAAAGGCACACAGCAGCAGACTTCACATGCTCTCCCGGGGCCGTGCACAGGGACGGACCCGCTCCGTCACAGACTCACGCAGGATTTTGACAACAAATTGCTTCACGTGCTCTTATCTTTTGACTTAATGCCGCTTTTTATATTTCATTTAATGATATTTTGCATAGTCTGCGGTACTTTATAAAAAAAAAAAAAAAAAGATAATAATTTCTTTTATTTATATTGTAGAAATCAATAATCTAAGTGCGGCGGATCCGCAAACCAAGTAATAAAATGACTAAGGCCTTAGGTGTCAATAGTTGTAGTGTTAGCAAATTGTACACATTTCAGGTATTTACTCAAGAGTACCCTGGCAAACAGTAGGAGCAGATACTACTGTCTGCTGAAGCATACTTGTTTTATGTGTAGCAATAACAAAGCTGGTTGAATCCAAGAACACAGGTGCTCTTAAACAGCCTGGGCAGCCGTATGTGTGAGCACGGAGCAGCTGCACTCCCATTTTATACACCTATAACCTCTGAAGACATCAGTGAATACAGCGCCGTAAAAACACGGATCAAAAATCCATTTTCAGCAAGAGCGTGAGAGAGAACTTATGTGTCATCAATGTTGGCTCTGCAAAATGGTACAGGAGGTGAAGAGGCAATGAACGTTTCACACACATACAGTGACTACAGCAAGTCAGACGTTATAAGCATAAAGCTTACATTAATGCATTGTCTATCTTTCATCCGACAAATTGACACAATGCATAATATTGCATTAGAGTGGTGTCACAGTACAAACATAACAAACTCGATTGTGATACTAAAGAAAAGGCTCAGTGCTCAACAATGATAATGACGACAAGATTTTGTATGCAACTGAATGTTTTTAATAACATTGTTGATATAGTAAAAGCTTCCGTCTTATTTCTGGCATAGATGATCTATAAGGTCTATAACTTTCTCCTATTTATGTAATTTTTTTCATCATCAGTACTTGTACTACTAGGTTTAGTATTGATTATGTATGTCCTGAAAACAGAATATTAATTGTATGCGCTCCTTTTAAGTAAATTAAAATGTGGATTGGAAACACTTCAAGACACTTAAGAGTTACTTTGTTTGTATATGAGCTATTGCAGTGACCATAGCTATAGAAGGCATGATGTTTGGTTGTTAGCCATGTTTAAACAAAGATGTGATTAAAGTAGTAGTAACGGTTTCCTAATTGTGGTTTGATTATTCATTTTCAGCCAAAGATGTGAAAAAACAAATGACACAGAAACGTAAAAAGAGCACAGTATATGCACATGTAAAAGGTATTTCACACAGATTTTGTATTTCACACTGTTTAAGTGTTAATCTTGACAAAAAATCATGCTCCAGATACTAAATCAATAACTTATTTCATCAAGTCATTTTTATTGATATTGATTTATTGATAAACTGTAAAACTTTAGGCAGGATGTCTCAAACCTTAAGAGAAGCACTTTTCCAGTTCAATAAAAAAAAGTGGAATAGAAAGTACTCTCACCTGCTTTAAGACGTAAAGTAAAAGTATCCAATGTAAAAAGTATCCAATGTATTTTGCTACTTTCCACCATTGCACATATTATTCTACACTTTTAAGGTGCATTCACAATAAACTTTTGATTTGAATCAGGATTTGTTTGCCTGGCTGGCTCGGTTTGTTTGAGTAAATGTGAATGTGCAATTGAACTCTGATCTGGACCAAAGAAGCGCGTTAAAACAGATGAGATTGTTCCAGGTCATTCCTCCCGCCTTATACTAACCTCTCCTCCTGATGTGAGGGCAGGTTGTGCACATGTGGGGCAGGTTGTGATCATGTGGGGCAGGTTGTGATCATGTGGGGCAGGTTGTGCTCATGTGGGGCAGGTTGTGATCATGTGGGGCAGGTTGTGATCATGTGGGGCAGGTTGTGCTCATGTGGGGCAGGTTGTGATCATGTGGGGCAGGTTGTGCTCATGTGGGGCAGGCTGTGCTCATGTGGGGCAGGTTGTGCACATGTGGGGCAGGTTGTGCACATGTGGGGCAGGTTGTGCTCATGTGGGGCAGGTTGTGCTCATGTGGGGCAGGTTGTGCACATGTGGGGCAGATTGTGCACATGTGGGGCAGGTTGTGCTCATGTGGGGCAGGTTGTGCACATGTGGGGCAGATTGTGCACATGTGGGGCAGGTTGTGCTCATGTGGGGCAGGTTGTGCATATGTGGGGCAGGTTGTGCACATGTGGGGCAGGTTGTGCACATGTGGGGCAGGTTGTGCTCATGTGGGGCAGGTTGTGCTTATGTGGGGCAGGTTGTGCTCATGTGGGGCAGGTTGTGGTCATGTGGGGCAGGTTGAGCTCATGTAGGGCAGGTTGTGCTCATGTGGGGCAGGTTGTGCTCATGTGGGGCAGGTTGTGCTCGTGTGGGGCAGGTTGTGCTCATGTGGGGCAGGTTGTGCTCGTGTGGGGCAGGTTGTGCACGTGTGGGGCAGGTTGTGCTCATGTAGGGCAGGTTGTGCTCATGTGGGGCAGGTTGTGCACGTGTGGGGCAGGTTGTGCACGTGTGGGGCAGGTTGTGCTCATGTGGGGCAGGTTGTGCTCATGTGGGGCAGGTTGTGCTCATGTGGGGCAGGTTGTGCTCATGTGGGGCAGGTTGTGCACGTGTGGGGCAGGTTGTGCTCGTGTGGGGCAGGTTGTGCTCATGTGGGGCAGGTTGTGCTCGTGTGGGGCAGGTTGTGCTCATGTGGGGCAGGTTGTGCTCATGTGGGGCAGGTTGTGCACGTGTGGGGCAGGTTGTGCTCATGTGGGGCAGGTTGTGGGGTGAATCCGTAAAAGCCAAAGAATGAACTCCCACTTCAAGCTTTAAAATCCCGTTCAAGTTTGTTTTTTTGACACAAATCAGGCAGAGCTCCAGGACTCGCCCTTACTTTTCCCATGTCATAACTTTGCTGATATTGTACACAGCGCCTCCAGAGGCACGAGGGAGAGGTGTCTTTCTGGACGTTTGGTTTGATTGATAAAAGTGTATTTTGAACGTGAAGCAGACCAGCTCAGAGAAAGAAACAATGTGGCAACTTTGGTCCCCAATCAAACAGTCCGCTTCATTTTGTAGTGTGATTGCTACGTTAGATACTATAGATAGCACCAAATATGTTGTGACGTTTCTTATGAAAAGCTGCAGTGTGAACAAGAGTAATGCCCACAGGTCATGTGTTTACAGGCAAACAGTATAATTTTGGACGCTTATAAATAGGGAAAGAGGAGATGAACAAAACAGGAGCAGGAGAGCTTGTGCTGATTCAGCCGTCTGTCAATGCTGCACCGCATAAACGGGCCCCAAGGCAAACCGGAGAACGGACAGCCACAATACAAAGGGTGAGAAAAAGGCCCACATTATCACCTCCAGAATCCATTTGAGAGTGACCTCTGTAAATGAAATGGAGCTTACACATTTGCTGCCACTTGACGGGCATATGGTCTGAGATAATTCAGCGGAGGACAAATGGTGATGCTGCTTTCAGGAAGTCAGATAACAGCGACACACCGGCTCTATTAAACTGACTCTGGATGGGAATAGGAGAGCTGTGTATCTGTAATGGAGGCAAAGATGGGTCTTGTGTCTGGATTAGATTACACACGATGCAAGTACAACAACGATTGACTGTCACGATCACTTTTTATTTAAAAAAGAATGTTGAAAATGTAAAAATAAAAACACACAATAATTGAAATGAAAAACAGACTTTAAAAAAGGGAGAATTGTCAACTTGATAGTAGCATTCCTCCAGGAGAGATTCATAGAAAATGTTTCAAAAGTAGTCATCTGGAAAATCGAAACGTTTTGGTTTCCATCCGAATTCATCATAATTTTCAATCTGAAAGAATTGATGTAAGAAGCTTATTGCTACGTATATTGCCTTGAGCTGCCGTTTTTGTTCAAAGAGGGATTGTCATTCTCATTTTCACAAAAATTGCTTCCTTTACACCATCCTTTCTCCCTTCAAATAAGTGGTTTGTGTTTTAAGTGAAGGTGGACAGCCGATTGCAATCCAGAATTTGTTAGTACAGTGTTTTGTGCAGTGGCTGTTTGGTCTCGCATTTGTTCAATGTTTCTTTATTTGTTATTATGTCTTTAATTTAATGCTCTTTATTAATATTTTAATTTATCAATTGCAGTGTTCTTCACTACAATTAATTGAATACACTACATTACTCTGTTTGCGAACACATTTCCAAATGAAGCTATGTTAATTGATCAAATTGGAGAAAATACACCCAGGAGCGCAGATGAGATCTCCATGCACTGTTTAGCCTGCCTCACTGCATTGTTATTTCAAATGCACAAAAACAACTCATTTTCTGACATAGGTTTGAATAATAAACATCCCCATTACCGCTCCCTATTCCACCGGTCTGCATGGTGAAAATACTCAACATAGTGTATACACACATATAAAATGCTCGACTAGAGTAGACTTGTGCGTCGGTTTCTGGTTTTGAAAAGTCACTGGGGTGTTATGGATATAATTTTCAAAGGATGGATGGATTTACTGTGAGGGAAGTAAAGAAGAAAAAAAAGTGTAGTATTGTGCTGTAGTAGAAATGCTGCAGTAGTTTTAGTCATTAAAGGTTCCTATTTATAGGTTTCAAACGATGTCGTCATTTCAATATATATATTCAAAATATTTGACATTGCTACTCAAGTAGTAATGTCACAACACGTCCAGAAAAAGAAAAGAAAAACTGCATGAATTGTCCAGCATTTATGTCCCCAAGTTTGTTAAATAAGTAGATTTTCAAACAAAATAAAAAAATAATAATAAATATAGCCGCAAGCGGCAATGATCGGCCCTCGCTACGCCGCCGCCACGCCGCAAGAGGAGAGGGCGCTAACGCGCCCCAATTGTCCTTTTATTACGCCTACTGCTGAATCTGTGACGCTGTCACATCTTCTCCCCTTTGTTTTACCATCAAAAAGCAATTTTATTTTGAATTCTTGGCAAAATGTGCGGCTTTGCCGCACAGACACCGTGACTCTTAGAATAAAAATGTGAATAACTTTTGATGGTCCACCCCTGAAGATGAGTCTCACCAAATTTCAGGTTAATAGGGCTAACGTCCTGGGAGGAGTTTGTGAAAGTCTAAAGGGTAAACATGTTCTGGCGATTTCCCCATTGGAATAACATGGGAGGTTTTGGTCATCGCTACGGCAAAGCCATAACAATTATGACATGGGTCTCACTGACTTTTTTGATGGGGCCAAAATTGAGTTGTGTGTCAAATTTCAGATAATTTCGCAAAACTAAACATTCAACCTCCATATAAAATCTGTAGGGGGCGCTGTGGCTCCAAATTAATTTATTTCACTTCAAGTAGGTTTAGGGCAAAGAGTTTAACAACTGATTCTAATTTGACGCAATTCGGACTTTATCTGCGCAAACGGCAGAAATTTTAAATATGGGAGATTTCTGAAATTCTAGCTACAGTTTGCGGCTTCGCCGCACAGAGACCGCACGGCCTTACGAGATTAATAGGCCTCTCGCCAGCTTGTGGCGCTCGGGCCTAATAATAATAATCATTAATGTCAAAGTTGTAATCCATTTCTTTGTGATGGCTTTCTTCCCTGGCCATTTATTGAGTCCATGGCAGGAGTTTTGAGGCCCAGATACTAGTTCTGAAGTGCTGTTCCAATGTTTTGAATCACCAGTCCTCAAAATGGTGTCCACAATACAAAAAAAATCACAATTAAAAAATAGGCATACATAAAGTAAGTACTGAATTAGTGTTGAAGATATAGTACTCGGCGTAGTATTACATCTTGTTTTATCTTACTCTACACACTGCAATTATAAACAATCGTTCTCACAATATCAACTCCACTGGGTTTAACCTTTGCTTTTCTTCGTCTCCACATATCCACTCACATCGACATTCAAACACATGCGTAACGGAGCCAATGTTCTTCATCTAATCAAAATGCTGACTTCCTGCATTAAACTCATTAATTAACCGCCAAGTGATGTGTGTGCTGCGGAGCGGAGGGAGAGCCGAACCGTTAGAGGCAAAAGTACTATGAGAAAATCCATGCGAACAATATAACCCAACCCTCTAAGGTCTTGCACTGAGGGCACAGGCAGTGGGCTGAGCAACATTATGCATCACCACATTTTTTTGGAACATAGCCCAAAGTCTTTCTTCCTAATTTGTTGAATATTTAGATTTGCAGAGGAACACCCCGTGGACCTATCAGTCATCGGATGTGTTGGTTTTCGACAACGGGAGGGGATAGAACATTATCTAAACAAGCAATTAGTGTCCCTTGTGCAAGAATAACCCACATCTGCGGTGGTTTTAAGCTCAAACAAAGCATCCCTTTCTTCCAAGTGGTCTTGACACAGTTCCCTCGCTTCTCCGCCTGGCCCCTAGCATCCTTCTTTAGAGCGTCCTGCCGGTAATGAGTTGCTCCCTTAGCCTGTCCCTCCTTACCTCATGTTGCTTTCCACTTTGAGTGACAGCTTTGGTTTTGTCTGTCAGGGCATATATAGCTCAAAGTGTACAGTGAGTTCATACAGACACTAGTACTCATTACTGGCTAATTACAGTGAGTTAAGTTTTTTTCATAGACAATGAAAAAAATATTCTGTGTATGGGAAAGGAAAATTGGCTAAATGATCTACTTTAAAGGATGAATATTATTTTGAGTTATAGATAACTTATTCTATATTTGTTCATTGCAAACCGCTATATTGATCTAAAACAGCTTCATAGTATGAACATGTCCATTGACTTTATTAGCTGACAAGCCCCGCCTCTTCATAGTTATATTTCAACGTAAAAAGCAGCATTTTCATTTCTATTTTTTGAGAAGTGGCTAACTGGCATTTTAGAACCCAACATGTATCACATATTCACAAATAAGTACAGGGATGTGGGCGGGGATAGGGGTTAGGTGAAAACAGGAATTTTCTGAGCACTCGAGCCTCGATTGCAAGACAATACAAGATTACTCAAGCAGGTTTAAATTTAGAGTACATTTATGATGAGGAAACACTGACAAAATCTCATGAAATCAGATTTAGCAAAACTGGAGATGGTCAGGTACTGCTCTTACAGTTGACCATTCAATGTCATATTTAGCATTCTAAACTGCCATGAAATCTATGTACAAAAAACATCAACTAAAGGCACTAGGACTGCATCTGCTGAAAGTTACATTGTTTGTATCAACGTGTCCATTACTTAATTGTAACAGTCCAGAGATGTTCATTATATCTTCTTCTATCATTTTTCAGAGTTTCTTTGCTTTTCATTCCTGACAGTTGGTTGCTCACTCACAGATTTCTTCAGAGTGATTATGTGATGTTCAAAGTAAACAGAAAAAATATATACTTTTAGAATAAACTAAAAACAATGGGGAAGCAAATGCACTTTGGACTGTGCACATAATAAAGCAGCTTCATGGATTACAACATTTCAGCTCTAGAGAATAAAATAACTAAGGTGCTTTGGTGGGTGATGCATGGCTTTCACTATTTACCTGCAATCTGTTAAAAAAAAAAAACAGAACACTGAATAGTAATTTCATAAATGTATTTAGTAGTCCAGTCTCGAATAATATTGAAGTTGTTTCAGGCAATGCATCGCAATGAATGATTTTGGGGTAAGGTTCATGTGCTAATTAAAACATTTATTTGTAATGCACACTGAACATAACAGGTCAGGTGAACTGTGCATCAATAATTCAAGACACAACTTTGTATAACAGGGGGGAAAGTTGCTCTAATGATAGGCTGGAACATGACACAAATACTAATGCTGTAGAACACGGGCAGCCCTACACAAAAGCTGAAGTATGGGTTTCCAGACTGTGAAACACGCTCGCTATTGTGCTGAAGGAGTCATACATCATACAGCAAGGCACCCTCACACCAGAACATAGGTGCATGTGGCAGGAGTGCACTCTTGTATAGAGCACAGAGGTAACATACAAGCATCTATAGGACAACACAGAAATGCATAGATATAGGAAGCAAATACTCATATATAGTAGTATTTAAAAGTCCATGATCTTTTGGTGCGAGGTCCGCCACCTGCTTTCCACTCTGGCGATGCTATTGCTTTGCCTGCATTGTTCTACAGTTTGGCATGAACTCATCTATCCTGCATTTATTCAATTAAAGGCGTTTTTATCATTCATGAACCCCTTTAAAAATGTGCATTCTTACTGTGAGTTTGGACGCCTTTCCACAGATCTGACAGAACTGTAACTTGACCTGTTGACATCTGATCTTAATGGGGACAGATACGTTTAATGCATGGGTGTCTAAACTATGACCCAGGAGACACATTTTTTGGCCCTCGGGCTTCTTGCTGAATTGGCCCAAATGACCAAAATAGTTTGATTACATTTGGAAAAATTCTGCAATAATAGATTCAATAACACACATTTGATCTTACAGACCTAATATTAATGTTTCAAGTCTTGGCTCAGTCACACCTCAAAGAACAGTAACAATACATGTTTTAGTAGTCAACCAAATCAAATGATTAATTCTATTGTAAACGTTTTTTAAATGTATTTTCCATCATAACCAGATTATGCCCCAAAAAAATTGCAGACTGAATGCTTTTAAATAGAGATTTTTTGAGAAAAAAGTGGATTATTTATAAAAAATAAACCTTTTCCACTTTAATACAGCTGTCGTTATTAAAAAAAAAACATCTGTTGGCACGCATTATAGAATCTGTACAATCCAAATAACAGCCCTACTGTCCAAACGACTATTTCAAACTTAAGGTAGTCAACAACATTGTTACTTCAATTAGTATAAAAGCGGTGAGTGTTAAAATGGTTTTACTTCTTCCTTCTCCTTTTTGGGCACAAAATACACTACTGCAGCATAATGTAACAAAACTTTGCATGCAGCTCAAATAAATCAACTAAATTGTAAAACTAGAGGGGAAGTTGCTGATGGTAGAAATGGATGACAGAGCAGAGGTTTATGGAATACCAAAGAGTGTAAAAGTCAACTGCTGAAAGACAATTTCATGGTTAGACTATGCAGATGCTTCACCGGGTCAATCCCAGAAGGAACAGCTCAAAGGTGAAAGTTATTTTGTATTTTTTTGGCGATACTTAACCTCATCTTTACTCGAAATTCCATCTGTGTTGTATGAAAACCGTGAGCGTGTGCAGTAAAGCATCATGACCCTACACAGTCCATACGTTGTGAGTTAACTTCAGCGACCCTTAAATCCAAGCCTTTCGCTCTCCAAAGACGCCCTTAACCTCTCTCCTCATCCATCACATGGCATGGATCACAGCCTTTAGAAGCCCCCCCCCCCACAAACCCGCCCGCAAACACACCGCAGACAGCCTTGTGAGCAGGTCAGGACCCCAGTTGACCCCTATTTGACTATTGGCTTGCTCAGTCACTCAGAAAGACGGCTTACTCCTACTCGGCTGTGTTACAAGCCAAGAGGAGACGAGCGGAAGATTTGCCTGGTGTGATGAATATGAGTGGAACTAAAAACGAGCATGTCGCGGTGACAGAGGGGGCCCGGGACGTGGTCGGACAGCCAACATCTTAAAACAAAAAGCCAATCAGCAGCGCGCCCGATTGGTATTCAGCCTCTTGCCGGTGACATTGTTCATTTCGCAGCCTCCATCCACATAATGAGCTGCTTTTCCAACCCAGGTGTTCCATTCCTCTACAAGGTCATTGACAAACACAATACAATTATTAGAGACAGAGGCATGGGGAGAAACAATGGCTTGTCAGAATCATCGCCAAATGGCCGCGGGATATTACAAGTCAGGTAGTACCGTGTCTTTTAGGGATGGGATTTATTCATTCGTCTGATTGGATAAAGGAATGGTTTTGCATATTTTCAACATAGGTCATTGGGGACATAGAAGTGGTATGTGCAAATGCAATTCTGGAAATACGATTGTAAAGGTAAGTTCCTCTTCTTTGCTCAAAATGAATTGCAATGTGACATATTTTACAAGTGTTGAAAGTTGGACCAAAGGCAAAGAAGAAAACTCAAACAGTTACAGATTTGAGTTGATATAAAACATTATTCATTATTAACATTATCATTGTATGTTTCAATAAAAAGTGTCCTAAACCAGAATTTCCCAGAATTCTGTTTCGTTTTTGAAGGATCTTGTCACACCTGCCCACACACAAGCTATTCATACTAAAGCTCAATATTTGATACAAACTTACCGGTAATGTCATTTAAACTTGGTTTATTTATAATACTTTTTCAGATTTTTTTTTTTATTTTTTATGACAAATCAATCTAAAAGTACATTGAATGGACTGAATGTGATTACAGAGAGACTGAGTTCCACAACTGACAGTTGAGAGTTCACACTACACCAATCTAACAACTGAAGACACTTTTATCCTACAAAATATAATCAATAATAAACCATGACAACGTTATAGTCTCTGAATCCAATTTATGGAAGTTAGATATGAGAGGCAGACGAGCTGCACAAGAGGAGAAAGGAGGAGGTGAACCATGTGAGTGTTTGTTTATCAGTTCAGCTCTGGCTTTAAGCATAAAGTATTGCATGTGCCCTTTCTGTATTATTAATCTGATGTTTAGACAGGAATATTAAGTATACACCTTGCTGTTGGCATTGTTTGTGCATTGTTTTATCCAAGAAAACAAAAATAGAAAGTTTTGGTTCTAGCTCGAGCTGGCTGTTTGCGGTGTTTCCTTCGCTCCTCGTCATTGGCTGCTGAGCCCTGTGAATGCGGTAGTGTCAGTAAACATACCGCTGTAGTGGAGCTTATGATTCAAACATGTATGAATGACTACAACTGGAGTCTTTCTGTGGTGCACACTTCGATTCGAACGTGTCCATAATACGAGAATGAAGCAAGCTTTAGTGACCTCTACAGGCCACTGAGCAATACTGCGCGGGAAGCTTGAGTCTTCTATTCCCGCATCTGTATGGCAGTATCTTAATGAATTGATCAGTGAAGTGAGACTATTCAATCCATCCAGCAATCAAAACAGTTTAGCTCAGGAGGATAGACTTCATGAGAGAGACCAGGGATCAAAACTGGCTTTTGCATTGTAAGTATTTTTTTCACTTATAATTGTGTTCTGTAGTCTAACCTGTCATATAGAGTTTGAGGTGTTATGGTTAGGAAAGGGTTAGTGTGTTTATCAAGTAGTTACTAAACCATTACCGTGACTTTTCTCAGAATCGATTATTCAAATTAGTATGCAGTTCTGATACTTGTTTTAGCATTGATGCTTTTGACAACCCTAGGCACACATTTATGACAAAAATGTGTTAATAATATTGTAGTTGTAATGAAGACATTCAGGTTATGCATACTTTCAACACAAGTCATTTAGCTCACTTGAAAAGCTGCAGTTTCTCAGCCTTTACTTTGCTCCATTACTTAAAAGTAGGCCGGGTTCAGAGCGCTGACACATTTGGCCAGTCTGTTCTGCGTTCTTCTTTGCTGCCCTCTGTCATCGGCATCTAATCTCTAAGAAAGAAGGAATGTGTGGAAGAAAAGAAAGGCCAAAGTATCTTTTTTTATCAGTCCAAAGGGATGACTGAAAAAGTGCAGCACAGGAGCATTATACATCGGCTGCTTTTGTTAGGAAGTCCTGGGTGCTCCCGCCGCCCACTCCCCCCGATCATTAATCATGTGTCCACTCTGGCCCTGTCAAAACCTGCACCGGAGCTAGAACATGCAACCACACGCAAATTCACTGATACACGCGATACACCACCTGCTTCCAACGGGCTTCACTCCACCACAGACTCAAACCAGCAAAGCCAGAAGATGGAGATCACGTTTCTTCATTTGATGTGACTAACAGAATTTCAAACTGATTACCAAACAGTTGCGGGGACAAGGCGAGTGAGCACACATTCATGACCATTCATCCGCAATGAGTTAATGAACTTTAATTGAGTGATATAAGAACGGTAGATCCCAATAAAGCCAGTCTCCCACAGTTCTTCTCAACAGGTCAGGACCCCAAACGTGGGCGGAAGAAAAGCCAATATATTTGTGCGCTTAATTTACAGATCATTTCATAACGATATCCCAGAAAATACACGCTAACGCCTCCGTGTCCGTAGCTGTTAACAATTGAACTAAATATTATACATGGATATGCAACAAGTCACTGCCAAGGAATCTCACACCTATATTAAGACCCATAGTGGATTGAATAAGTACATCCTATTCATTAAATCACAGTTGTCTTTAGAAGTGGCATTGAAACTGAAAGGATATTGTTATAAAATATGCTTTGAACTGACAATGCATGATAAAGTTTGTTGAAAGATTCATTGGATTTAAAAGAGGGCAGTACCGAGACTGGGCCAGTGTGGAGGGGATGAAGAGTCGGTCTGTTCCATATTCGGACGCGAAATCAAAGCGTTACACTGTTAATGCCGATGACTGGAGCAAGTGTCTGGCTAACAATGAATGGTTTAACGGACATGTAATATAAAACACAGAAAATATTCAACAAAATGATATAGTTAAGGTTTTATTTGCTTGTTTATAAAGGCTAGAATTTCTACAATGTTAACAAAAGGTTTGACTATGTACCCTCATGGAAAGCTGGGGCTAGTAAAGCTTTTTTTTTTTTATTAAAATAGGGAGAAAGGAAGTGAATCTTAACAAACTCGGCTCACAATTTAGCAGACAGCCCACGCCCCTGGGCAGGCTGTTACCATGGAAACCTCACAGCCAGTATTTTTTGGCCCTCAGTCTCTCTTTGAACAGCCGGCCAATGACGGAGACGCCGACTGGGAAATCTGGCTTACTCCAAGTGTGCCGTGTCTATGTGTAGAATATGACTATAAGATGAAGAGAGCCATAGGATCTCTTCTTTTTAAGGATTCTTTCTCTTCTCTGGTTATGTGTGTCAACAACCAAACTATGCCCCAGAACAATTGGGCACAAAGGAGACAGAAGACAAGGCCCTGATAGTCCAGGCCTCTTCACTGTGCCAGTCCGTCTCAGCCTGGCAAGGTACAAGACAAAACTGCCCTCCAAAACATATGACGGCGCCACGGGCAGTAACTTCTGCTCGGCAGTGTGGCAACAGAAAGTGCAATTAGCAAAACAAGAGCTCGAGTAAATGTGAAGTAGCAAATAAAAGAGAACAGCTTTGTAACTACTGGACATTTTTACAACCTCCATTGTGTAAGTATATGTCATTTCTTTTATACATTGATACAACCCTGATGGATATTTAGGTAAGGTTTGACAACACAGCCTTTATAAAAGTTCCAATGCCTCATTTAAGTTTTAAAATAATGCCTAATACACAGGAATCAGTCTGGTGAGGTAATAAAATGAGACTGACAGCTCTTGTCAATTACCTGGCGATTCTGACTCACCACAAATAAAGTACCGTATATGTCCAAGCGAAAATGGCTTTCTTTGTCTCGAGGTCCTGAGCGGCCATTAGCTTCCCTCGTCTCAGCACTTGTCTGTTTTAAAAGGGATCTAGCTCATTAACTTCACGGCAAGATCAATTAATCTATAACAGTTAGCCAAAGATGCCCACTCCTGCTTCTTCTGCTCCTCCACGCTTTCACGTTTCAACAGCGTCCATTAAATGTAGAGCACTAGAAGCCTGCAATTGTTCTGTCATGGCTGTTTGGCAAAGTGCAGATTGGGAACAAAGAATGGCCTGGAATGGAAAAAGAGGGAAAGCACCTGAAAATAGGTCTGTTACAAAAGAAAAGTGTGGGTTTGTAATGGGCAGCTGTGGTTTGTCTAGAAAGCTGTTTAAATAGTGATGACAGCTGTATAGACTGTTTAATATGTATGAAGTCTTTGAGTCTTTGGATTTTGAGGTATGTTCTATAATGAAAATACATGTATCCAGGTTATTAATACAACAGCAGAAGTGATCAAAAACATGTACAGATGTTTAAACGGGACATATGATGCCAAATCAACTTTATTGAGATTTTAACCTCATCATTAGTTTGACCCAAAGTTGTATTTTGATTGATCCATGCAGGTTTTTGTAATCCTGAATTGTCCTGCAAATGTCCTGTTTTCAGCTACCACCCAACCACCACCATCCATGTACTTAGTTGTGTTTATTTAAAAAAAAAAAAAAAGACTCAGAATGATACATGTAGGCTGTTAAAATATAAATGCCAATCTGCTGCTTCGTGAAATGTCACTATGAAGAGGCTTATCAGTTCTGCAGTTTTAAACAGAAGTCAATGGACCCATTTTTATTATTAATATTACTAATCCGCTTAAGATCATTGTTGCGGTTTACAATGAACAAAATGTAAAATGATTATCTACTTATGTTATTCTTCCAGGAGTAATGTGTTTAAAACAGCTGTGCAGTTTTATTCAATCTCATTCATTTTAATGAAGCAACAAAAGAAAAAGTTGCAGAGACATGTGTTCATCACATTTGCCAGCGAGTAATATCTAATTTCAATTGGCACGTTCTAAAGTTGACTTATTACTTTAGGAATCGTAACGCCTAGTGAAACAAAATAAACTTGTTAAACTCTTGTGACCTGCTGTTGGGAGCATTATTGTCCAGAATAACAGATATAATAATCTACTCAAAACACTTTTACACAATGTAAAATGTTTGCGATGTTTGGAAGCTAACGCTAACTCTACCATTGAAAATGCATTAGTGCTAACTGCTTGAATGGTACCAGGCTAATGGCAGCGTTTTGGTAACAAACACTGGAAGGCTCTACAGTTCAATATTAAGTACCTAAAAAAAGCATAATATCTACTTTAATAAAGTAATCAGTTAGCCATCATAATAGAATAATATTAACATTAACGCATTAGTCTTAAACTCAGTTCATGCTTGATGCGTTTGCGGGGATTCGCGAAATTTTGTCATTTTTGTCTGTACAGACCATATTTTCCACCTTGGCGCCAGGGAATAATGTGTAACCGCGTGGATGGTCCGTGCGGATATGAGCGGGATTTCCCAGCAGTATGCTCAGATTTCTACTGTCTGTAGCCGCATAAACCACGCAGACTATAAATACTGCCAATGTTGCTGCTCCTCCTCCATGCGTCTCATTTCCGTGCGGAATTTACAAGCGGGAAGTATAATCCAAGCTTTATTTGGTAATTTTCCAGATGCTCAAAGTTGCAATCAATGTTGTGCATTATTCATTTACTCGCTACAAGCCAACTGTAGACTGATGAAAGCAAGTCGGCCAGTCTGTGGCAGTCCAACCCTCTGACCACCACCAACTACACACACAACACAACACATTCATACAAAGGCACAGTGGCTGAAGTGTCCTGCCCAAGGACACAGTGACAGTACTGGTCTGAGCGGGGTTTGAAGTTTATGTATGCCACTGCCGCCTGACATGATCTTGGACTGCCCTAACCTCTACTGGGAAAAAGAATAACACTTTTTATGAATATGGGGAGTAATCTAGCTGCAAATAGAGGCTGAATACATTATACAGACACATATTATAGTATTAAGTGTGGCCAAGTGCCAACAACATCTGCTATGAAGTTTTATTGGATCTTAAATGGATATTTGCTTGTGCCGAGCACCAATAGTAAACCGTCAGCTAAAGGGTTCTACAAAGCCGTCTCTATCTACTGTATAGCTAAATATACACTACATTAGCTGACAATAGTGAGTCAGCATCTACGTTCAGGCGGTCTGCTTACACTGCAAGGCTCACTACTCTTAGAAGATAAAGCATCAGAAAGAACTGGTAAGCTCTAACGGTAAAGTAGAAGTCATTCTTCCAGGATACTCTGAGATGAGCACATAATCCAGTGATCTATGTGTAAACTGGTGGTATGCTAAAGAGCCACAAATGAGACTTTCTTATCAATATATTTGAATTGAACTGAATTTAAGTTGGAAAATAATAACTACTCATTTGTGGTTCTGCCTTTTCTGGAGTTTCCACCTCTGACTTTCGGGAAGACATGCTATCCACTCAAGTAAACAGCCAACATTTGGATTGTATTAACATTCACTTTATCCTTTCCCATCTGAATCTCAATACTCTTGGCATCAGTAGTCTGCAGAAACATTTGATTTGGATGGTTGAGCTGCAAATGCCGGCACACAGAAAGGCACTGGACTGACCTATCATCCGCGCATCACCACCTCTTCATGCTGATCCTGACATTTTCACACTTGGCAAAAGAGGCTGTCAGACACAGAGGGGGGCAGAGGGCAACCTTAAAGTAGGTTTGAAGGTGGATGACAAGGAAAGAAATGGACAGCGGGTCTGAAATCCAATAGTAGGCTTAGAGTCCGGACACGCTGGAGAAAGGGCGCAATTTAAAGGACCGGTGGAGTTTGCATGACTTCTACATATTCGTGTTAGTTTTCTAGGTACTGTATGTGATCCAAAGGGAATGGTTGTTAATCTGTTAAGAAAGGTTGTGTTGACGCTGTCTGTCCAAAAAAAAAGTCGCCACTTGCATTCAACTAAGCAAATACCTCTCCTAGTCCTCTCCTCCTACTGGAGAACTGCTGCAGGTGATGATGTTTCAACAGCAACACGGTATTTAAACCCGACTGATGCAGTGAGTGACTTCTCAATTCTGAACCAACCTTGTGGAAAGACAAATCCTGTGGTCATGGAAAAGATGTCAGTCAGTAAGAAGGGTCAAATCATTGGCATCAAGCAGAGAAAATGTCTAAGGAGAAGCAGAAACTAATCCACTACAGAGTCAAAGGAAAGTTACTTGTGTGTACAGCAAGAATAGAGTTGCATCACTCAAATAAATAAAAAAATACAATTATAAAAAAATACAATTAAATAAATACAATTACATGAACAATTACGCAATAAGAAATAATAGAGAAGTTGACACCTTTTTTCAATACAAATATATTATTTTAGATAAACTAATCAATTTTAAACAGATTGTATTAAAATCTACATGTTTTGCTTTAATTAAATGTAAAAGAATTGGATGTCCACGTGTTCCCCATCCTAGACCAGAAACATGGCGGGGGCCACAGATTATAGTTGTATTTGATGAGCCACCACACATTTACTAAGGCTTGGAACATTAATGTTAAATCTGCATCATATGAAAATGGTTGTTATCTGAGCTTTGATGGTGGGATATTTCATACTTTACAGTAAAAAATGACTTTTTGTCATTCCGGCCAATCCGGTAGAAAGCCTGAGGGCCAACAAAAAATGTTCTAAGGGTTGCATTTTGCCCCCAGGCCATCCCTGCAATACACGCAAAACTCTTTTTTGTTTGTTTTTTGGTCTCTCAACATTTCACCTGGAAACAACAACATCACCAAATCTTCACCTTAAGATGATTTATTTATATGGGACATTGTAACTTCAAAGGCTGTTTTCTCAAAATGCATTTTTCTGCCACAGAGACACAGATCAGCTCTTACAGTAGCACCTACATTCACAACACGTGGATGGATCTTACAGAAGGATTTGTTGATTTCTGATTCAAAGCCTAATTTATTTAAGTTTTCACTGACGCAACATTTGAATTTGTATGTACAATTTCAGCCCGATGTAGTTTACTCAAAAAACAAATAAGATATTCAGAATCGCCTCAGTGTGTTTTTGTATCTGTATGTCAACAGAATGAAGCAAAAAAGGTAAACACCATTTTAAAGATTTATATGTCCCAAAGACATTTTCACACATAAAATGCCTTATTTTTCTAAGAAAACTAACATTGCCAGCAAGATGAATTCTGATGATTTTTGTGAGTCCACAATCTCTTGAGAATCCATCTTGTTAGGCTCCCACTGATTCATTTGCTGTCTGGACAAGAGGTAAACGGGCCAATCATATGACCTTTAGGTACTGGAACCAATCAGAGAGGAGCCCTGTGGTTTGGGCGGGAGGTCAAACCAACTGAACTGAAACAAACATGGCAGCGCCAACGGCTGAACTTCAGCCTGTATTTTTACACATAATTGTACTTTGTACATTTGTGGATGAGAAAAAGGACAGTGCGACACATCATCATCATCATCATCATCATCATCATATAATAAAAGAATGGTAAAAAAGTAAATCTGATGAGTTGCTACCAATATTTCACAATATGCAACTACGATTTCATAACTGTAGTCTCATTTAAATATGTTAACAGACAAAGTGGGCTCTGAACATAGTCCAAGTACACTTTGCATGAAAGGGAGCGATGGTGATGTTATAGAGGAAGCCATCCATAGGCACAAGAGTACTTAACATCTATACATCCCCTACATAGGCAACAATTATGGATTTAATCATCAGATGTTCCTCTATACGAGCACATCCACTTTCCATCACACGCGCTGCTATTATGCCTAATGGCAAGTAATGATAAAATCCTTGCCGTCAGAGGCAGAGAATATGTGCGAAGCGTGGAAGAGAAGCAAAGTGACCGAGATCAGGCAAATTGAGAGAGTTGTAGAAGAAAAGCAGAGAGGAGTGTGAGGAAAACAAAGCGCCAAAGCTCTGGAGAGTGTATCAGAGGCGGCTGTTACTGCTGGTGCTGGTGGCGAGACTGGCAAATCATGTTGTGCAAAGCAGTCATTTGTCATTGCATATTAAGCAACAGCCAAGTTCTCATTTCTAATAAGGGACAGACAAAAGGGAGCAAACTGTAAAAAGACACAGCTGAAAATGCAGTTAAAAGACACTCGGGATGTCTTCAGACTTCATCAAGCTTTCAGAGAGCGTGAGTGACAATGACATATACAGAATATAGAAACTGCTTTGCAACAGTGTGGTGTGATTAGAAGATCATTGGTGGGAATATGATTTGAGACTTAATGATATGTATTCTGTAAAATAATTCCTTTTATGATGATTCCAGAGAATAGAAGAAAAACTAACTTCTAAACTAAATCATATATCCAGGTTAGAATTCAATAAATGCATAAATTAAGGTTTTTTCACAGATTCAATGAAGAGAAACCATCCATCCATCCATCCATTTTCTACTGCTTGTTCCCTTTCGGGGTCGCGGGTGACTGGAGCCTATCCCAGTGACTTCGGGCCTTAGGCGGGGTACACCCTGGACAGTGGCCAACTTGTCGCAGGGATGAAGAGAAACCAACATTTTAATTAAATAAGAGAACTTCAATCAAAATATTACTCACATAAAGGTAAAAAAATAGTAAATGTAATTGAAATTGATACAAAATTTGTATCAATTTCAATTACATTTACTATTTTTCTCAAAATGCATTTTTCTGCCACAGAGACACAGATCAGCTCTTACAGTAGCACCTACACTCACAACACGTGGATGGATCTTACAGAAGGATTTGTTGATTTCTGATTCAAAGCCTAATTACATTTTTATTTTTTGGCTCTGAACCAACGACATACATGTGCTTCATTTACTAAAACTTCACACACACTTAAAAAGAGAACTTGAGAATAGTGTTGAGAGACAGTGCAATGCAGATGTGTGGTACTAAACACAAAAAGACCTTAAGAAACCCTTACTTTTGATTGAAATTAAGACCTAAACTATAAAAAAAAAGACATGGTGAGGAATGAAACTAGGCTTTTTTCCATAAATGAATGAGTGCTGAATGGATATAGAATGGCTGTTCATGGTCAGTGCTGCTATTGTCACAGCCCTTTTATCGACCATTTTATGCAACAAGACATCCACTTAACATTACTTGAGACTTTAACTAAAGCCTTTGTCTTGCTGTCTACCACATACCAGGGGCTTAAGCTTTCAAATGACCAGGCCTGACAAAATAGTACAAAATATTTGGTGGTAGAACTGTCCAAGAAATGTGTATTTTGTAACATTCAAGTCTGCCTCAGTGAACAAATCCCAGCTCAAACCGCATCTAAATTCCTGTTGTATTTAGCTGGACACAAACCCCACATCACCACCTTATCTCTGAGCTGTTTCTCGTGGCACTGTTGCCAGGCGCACCTGTCATTTCCTGGAAAGCACTGACCTTTGCAAATCACTCTTAGTCAATACGCCCTGAGCTATGAAATCAGCAAACATATGTGATCGTGATATGACTTAAACGTGTTTGTGTCACCGTGAGGCAGCTGAAAAACATATTATACACTGCAGCTGATAACAGCCAGAGATGTACGTATTTCAGTCAATATTCGTACCACAGATACATTTGCATTTAATGAGAAATAAGAGATGATTATATACGAGAACTTGGCTTTAAATGAATGACATTAATCAACTTACTTCAAGTGTTTTTTCTAGTGTTTGTGAAGGAAGGCCAAATTCCAAAAGGCATTGAAGTGTATGTATGTGAAAAACAAGATCATGGTGGAAACTGCTATGCTATTTCATACTTGTATTTCCTTTTTTATTTTCCGTAACTTAAGTAGCAGCGAGGAAAAAACTCGGATGGACCATAAAATATGCTCTTTTGTGTGCAAGGGCAATGTCAAAAGGGTAAAAAAGCTCAACGTATTAGAAAACTAATACTTCAAATGATTATGGTCTTTGTGGCTGAATGAGCAGCAGACTCCAGTGGTTCTCCAAGCTTTCACACTAAAGGACAATTCACACTTTATTCATAAGAAGAAATATGTTAGTTCTTATTCTTGCTGTCCTAGAAGCATATACTTCATTTGGAGTATGAAATGGCCTAAAGTAGCAAACACATGTACAGGTCTGTATATGGACAATCCCAGGTCTAAACTAAGACTAAACCAGGACTTACACCACTGTTACTGAACTGACCCAAAGGTGCACAAAAAGGTGGATTACATTGACCCCACCCCTAACCCATTTGCACTGCAGAGGAAGACGACCAAGCACTTGAACTAGAAAGTGATTGGTTCAATTCCAGACACAGTTTTATAATTACAAGATTACTATTTAGGCCAGGGGTGGGCAAATATTTTCCTCCGAGGGCCATATTCGAATCCAGGCAAGTAGCGGAGGGCCGGCCCGCGATCATTGGTGTGAAAATAAATATATCTATATATATATATATATATATATATATATTCAATTTCAAATATCACTTTTCTGTCAAATATAGGCTATTGAATCTATTATTTAATTAATTTCATGTCATCTTTATTAAGGATACAAGTGCAGACATATGTTACAGACAGTTAAAAAATAGAAAGTAAAATCTTACTAGGGGCCCACGTCTGTTTTAGGCTCTACGATCATTTTATTGAAAGCCACAACAACCTAGCTATAATCCACACATATCTGGGCCAAATAAACGTCCTAAACGTCCTAAACGTCCACAGATACAGATAAGGTTTCTTCACCATGAATAAAGCAGGTACTGGTCTCTGACGTCCACAGTACTACACACAGTACTACATATAGCACTACACACAGTACTACATATAGCACTACACGCAGTACTACACATAGCACTACATGCAGTACTACACATAGTACTACACATAGTACCACACACAGTACTACATAGCGCTAAAGCAGAGCCAGTCTACTGTGTATTTTCCGCCATGTAATTGCGGGTGGCAGCCAAGGTGGCTCTTTCCTGACTGATCTTATTCAGCTGGAGTCACATCAAACAACAGTATTCCAGCTCCCAGTCAACATACAGCTACAGTCCCAGGTGAACAAACATCACAGGGCGTAATAGTATAAACAAGGTCAGACGGAGGATAGAGTCTATAATAGGCTGTGGCATCAAAAATGCATGACAGAACAGGAGTCTATGCCCAATGCACAGAGAGGAAAAATAGTGTTTATTCTCACATGAACAATGGATCATTTTGTGTCAATAGATAATGTACACACCGCATATGAAACAACCCTGTGTAATCAATGGTAAACTGTTTACGACAATGATGACTTAAGCCGTTCATGCTGTTATTTTTCTTGTTTGCCATTGTTAAATATGTAAATAAATGTACAAAAAAAAGACCTGGATTTAACATGACGGAATCTGAGAGTGGATGACAGTGTGTTCCAGCAGGCTTTAGTCACACATGTTTAGAAGGGACAAAGAAGGGAGTAAAACATGCTTCAGTCATCACTGAATTTAAGGATGGTGGTGGAGTCTTGTGTGAGTGAATTTGGTTGCTATGGCTATTGACAACCATTTAAAACGCTATCGTTAACTAATGCCAACGCCATTTTACTCAAAACTTTGACACAAGCAAGACACAGGAGAGATATGTTCGACATTGAACTTTTCTATCTTCGAGATTAGTTACAGGTCAGATCTGTGGAGAGGTGAGCCCACAAACAGTACATGGCACTTATCTGTACTCAAAAGTTTATTTGTAGAGCACATTTCATACACAAGGCAATTCAAAGTGCTTCACAGCAGGAAAAATGCATTCAAATCACAAAGAAATTACAGAAACAGAAATACAATAAAATTAACTAAATTAAAAATTATCAATCCAACTGATTTTCTAAACTAATAAAATCACAAACAAAAGAGAAGAGTGCAAAGAAAAAATCCTTTCAGTCATATGCGCAGCTAAACAAAACTGTTTTTAGCTTAGATTTGAACATTGTCAGAGTAGAAGCCTGTCTCACATCTTCAGGAAGACTGTTCCAGATTTTAGCTGCATAAAACTGAAACGCAGATTCCCCATGTTTTGTCCTGACTCTGGGCACCAGCAAGAGGCCGGTCCCTGAGGTCCTCAGAGTCCGAGATGGTTCATATGGCATTAACATATCCAAGATGTACTTTGGTGCTAGGCCATGGAGAGACTTGTACACAAGCAGAGCTGCTTTAAAGTCTATTCTCTGAGCCACAGGGAGCCAGTGCAGAGACCTGAGAACAGGACTAATGTGATCATACTTCCTGGTTCTAGTCAGGACCCGAGCAGCAGCGTTCTGGATGTACTGCAGCTGTTTTACAACTCGTTTGGAGAGACCAGTGAGCAGGCCGTTACAGTAGTCTAATCTACTGGAGACAAACGCATGGATAAGTCTCTCTAAATCTGGTTTTGACACTATATTTTTGATTTTGGCAATGTTTTTTAGATGGTAAAAAGCTGCTGATGTTATTGATTTGACGTGGCTATTAAAGTTCAAGTCTGAGTCCATTATTACCCCCAGATTTCTAATTTGGTTTGTAGGTTTTAGGGCGAGACTCTGGAGGTGACCGCTAACACTTTCTCTTTGTTTCTGTGGGCCAAAAACGATTATTTCAGTCTTGTCTGAGTTCAGCTGGAGAAAGTTGTTTTGCATCCACAAACTGATCTGTTGGATGCAGTGACAGAGTGAATCTACTGGTCCATAGTCACCTGCCGATAGTGAAACATAGATCTGAGTGTCGTCTGCATAATTGTGATAGGACACATTTTCACTGCGTATCAACTGACCCAACGGCAGCATGTAGAGGTTGAACAGAAGGGGACCCAGGACTGACCCTTGGGGCACTCCACAGGTCAGGGTCATGTGGTCTGAGACACAGCTACCAATTTCAACAAAGTACTTCCTGTCTTCCAGATAGGACCTTAACCAGTTTAGGGCAGTGCCAATGATGCCCACCCAGTCCTCTAGTCTCTGTAAGAGGATCCCATGATCGACAGTGTCAAAAGCAGCACTCAGATCTAACAGAATTAAGACTGAGGCTTTGCCCGTGTCAGTGTTCAGGCGGATGTCATTTGTCACCTTGACAAGAGCAGTCTCAGTGCTGTGATGAGGTCTAAAACCTGACTGAAAAAAATCAAATGAGTTGTTTATTAAGAGGAAATCTGTGAGCTGTTGGTAAACAACCTTTTCAAGGACTTTGCCCAAAAATGGCAGATTAGAGATGGGCCGGTAATGACTCAGTACTGCGGCATCAAGACTGCTCTTCTTTAGGAGAGGCTTTATGACCGCAGTTTTCAAAGACATTGGGAATGTTCCAGATTGAAGCGACATGTTAACTATGTGAGTGAATGGTGCTAACAAACTGTTCAGCACAGACCTTAGAAATCTGGTGGGTAACACATCAAGGCAGCATGTAGATGAACTCAGACTGGTGATGATCTCATGGACAGTTTTGTCAGTTACTGGTGCAAAGTGAGTTAGCTCTAAGTGTCTTGGTGGTTTTAGGGTAATTTTTTGCATTGTGGGATTTATAGCATTTTTAATGCCCTGAACTTTGTCATTAAAGAATAATGCAAACTCATTACACTTGGATGTGGAAATGAGTTCTAACGGCAGCTGAGCTGGAGGGTTTGTTAATCTGTTTACTGTGGCAAACAGGACACGCGAGTTGTTACTGCAGCTTCCAATTATTTCAGAAAAATATCTTTCCCTAGTTCTACATAAGATTAGGTTGTACATGTTCAGCTTTTCTTTGTAAATCTCTTTTTGAACCTGGAGCTTTGACTTGCGCCATTTCCGTTCGGCCCTGCGGCACTCCCTTTTCTGTGCCCTGACCGAATCATCATTTCTCCACGGCACCTTCTGCTTATTTTTAACCATTTTAGCCTTTATAGGGGCGATGGTGTCCAGAACATTCAAAACACTAGATGTAACAGAGTTCAACAAATCATTTACATTAGAACATGAGACATTTTCAAAGTTTATCATTTCCATAAACAGTGCACCTGTGCCATCACTTATGTGTCTCCGCTGAACAACTGCAGGACCAACCGGAGGTTGGGGAGAAACAGACAGGTCAAAGAAGACACAGAAATGATCAGACAGAGCAACATCGATCACATTAACATTTGAAATATTTACCCCCTTTGTAATTATGAGATCTAGAGTGTGTCCTTTGCTGTGGGTGGGGCCTCTCACATGCTGAGTAAGACTGAAGGTTTCAAGGACAGCATCAAGCTCTTTAGCGTTTCTGTCACAAATATTATCAACATGCACGTTGAAATCACCTGTAATGACCAAACCATCAAAGTCTGTGTATACGACTGAAAGCATCTCAGTAAAATCATCAATAAAACTTTGGCAGTGCTGGGGAGGCTTGTATAAAACAATGAAGAGAATGGATGGAGACCGTTTTAGCTCCATTTTAAAGGATACATACTCAAATGATGAAAACACCCCAAAAGACAACCTGCGGGTAATTATTTCATCTCTAAAGACAGCACAGACTCCACCCCCTTTTTTGTTTTCTCGTGTTTCAGATTCAAACTTAAAGTTGGGTGGAGCAGATTCTATCAGAACTACATTTCCTGTGTTTTTGTCAAGCCATGTTTCAGTTAAAAACATAAAATCAAGATTATAAGAAGAAATAAAATTATTAATTAAGAGAGATTTGTTACATAAGGATCTGACATTTAGCACAGCAAGTTTCAGACTAGTTTCAGTGGGACTGGGCTTTATCTTTTCACAGGGAATATGAATCACATTTCTCAGATTGGGCCTGACTCGCATTTTGTTTTTCCATCTGTGTGATGATGTGACTACAGAAATAGCACTAGGGGGGGCTCTTTTTACATAGGGCCCCGGGTTGGCTTGATTTTTAATGTGACAATAAGTCCCGGCAACGCTGAGACCCAGTGCATCCTAGCTATGGGAGATACCAGGTAAAAGGCGAGGTTGGATGGGTGGTGGGGCTTTTGTAGCCAAGGAGAGTTTGGGACCAGGTGAGAGGCGAGGGGGGATGGGTGGTGGGGCTTTTGTTGGTGTAGTCGGCATAGCCCTTGCTATATTGGGCGTGAGTGGAGCCATCTTAATGCCTGATTTGATCAGACTTTCAAAATGGCTGGGAAGGCCCATGGGTGAGAGTGGAGATGAGAAGGAGAATGATGAATCTTTAGTGGGAGTAGATGTTGCAGGGGGAACCCAGGGCTGGTGTGAAGGCAGGGGCGATGACAGGGATGTTGTTGGGCTTGTCACAGATGGGTCCAAGGCCTTTGAAGATTGTTCCTTTGCTGGAGGCGGTGGAGGTGAATGTGGAGCAGCTGGAGCTGAATCCTTTGCTGGTGGTGGTGGAGCAGCTGCTGATGAATCCTTTGGTGGAGGCTGAGGTTGTGGTGCTTTTGATGTTGAAACATTGGCTCGGTCTTTGGCTGATGGAGCAGGAATTCTTCTCTCATTCCTCTCTTCTCTAACTATCTGCTCAGGACCCTGTCCAGGCCCAGTCCAATGCCTCAGAGCGTGGAGCAGGTTCTCTGTCAGCACCCTCACTCCACCTCTGCATAGGTGGGGGCCATTTCTCTTAAACAGGTCCTCTCGTTTCCAGAATAGATAGAAGTTCTCAATGTAGTGTAGTCCTCTCGGGGAGCACTCTTTGGACAGCCATGTGTTCAGCTGAAGAAGCCGGCTAAACTTGTTTATCCTCCTGTCGATGTTTGGAAGAGGTCCACTTATGAAAGTTTTGATTTCCATTTTATCAAGCACGTCGAATAACTTCAAGAAGTCTTTTTTCAAAACTTCAGTCTGTTCCCGCCGCATGTCCACTGCACCCACGTGCACAATCAGCTGTTTAGCTCCTCCATGCTTAGCCATAATATTTGGAAGGAGTGACGTTATCTCAGAAACAGTGGCGCTTGGAAAAGAATGTGTGTTTATCTTTTCATGCGTCACGTGACTTATCGCCCCGTCTCCTATCAAAACAATCCGTCTGACCTTGGCTTTTGGCACAGTTCCTCCTCGCTGTATTTTGGCCACGTCATCGTTCTTTTTTTCATTTAATTCCATCTCTGAAAGTGGTAAAAATCTGTTGGTGAGCTGTATTTTAGGTGACTTCACGTTATCTTTGTATCGTTTAGGCTTTGCTCCAAGTTTGTTCCAAGAAACAGCCTGGTCTTTCTGGTTTTTAGACAGTTTTGGAAACGACACAGAGTCACTGCGGTTTAGGTTGAAAGTAGCAGTTTTTCTTGTAAAAAGTGTGCTCTTCTTACCGTCGGTTGACACAGGAATGGTATCGTGAAGAACTTTTTCAGATTCCAAAACAAATATCCGTGTTTTCAGCTCATTAATTTCTTGTTGATATTTCCGACAGCGTTCACAGTCTTTCTCACTTCTTCTCCCGGACATGTCGCTGGCGTCAGATATGTCGTTAAAACTGGAAAAATGTTCTTAAAATCCTTGGTTTACTTGAAAAAGTCTAAAGCAAAAATGTTTGGAAGACAAAAACTGATTAAAAAGCAAAATAAATAAGGAAAGCAGCGATAGCAAGCGGAGCGAGCAAAAAAGCGTGTGCACTCTTCGGAAGCAGTATTTGAGGTCTCAAAAATACTTGAGAACAGATAAGTGCCATTCACTGTTTGTCCAGCAGTGTTTTCAAAAGCTGAATCTTTTTTTAGAGCAAATATTATAAAATAAACAAATATTAAATCTCCTACTATACTATTCTTGAAATTATTATTTTTTAAATTTGAATAAATTTTAACAACCTTAATGAAGCATGAACAAACTTACTTCATGATGAACAAGTAGATTGTCAAACATGATTCAGGTTTAGTAACTACTACTTAATACCCTTGATTGGGAAGTAACTAAGTCATTGTTAATAAACTATTTCTTCATTATGCATTAAGTCTTTGTTAGTAGGTTATTAAGGCTAAATCGTGCTTTCTTAGAACCACCTTTAAAAACCTTAACTATGATAAATCTAGCTTCTTCTCCCAATTAAACTCACTTGAAGCTGAGCGTTTCCGATGACATCATCTAAATTCTCCAAATTATTCCACGAAACGCTCTAAAGCGTTCAGACCTGGGCAGCACTCGACAGAGCGCTTTAAGTGTTAACTGGAGCCGACAAATCCACCCTCGAGTGCACACAAATGTACAGGGTAAACAGGCCGCGTACACTCCAGTGGATTGCACCTTTAAAACATGCCTTCCTGCAGCTGGACATATTGGATTAGGAATGATTTTTTTTATTTTTTAAAGCTGGCATCATCCCAGAGGTGCTAGATTAAATGCCATTCCCACTTTAGCCCAGATGGCCACCCGAATAAATCACGTTATCCTTATATGCACACAATCTCCCAATACATACACACATAATAAATATAGTGGATTGCTCGCGCGGGGGAGATATATCACGCGCTGGAACAGTACGGCACCTGTACGCTCCACTGCGTCTCTTCTTTGTATTTCAATCACTGAATCGATGGGCCCAAATTGATTGTAGCTGAGCAAGGGGCCCAGAGATGTTCCCCCTGGCTAGCTGCCCTGGCCCCGGTATTGATTAGATCTGAGCGAGCCAATTGCTTTCACACTGGATTAAGGTGTTCCGGGGCACTGAACACGGACGGACAGCGGGGCAGAGGCGGCGAGACGCGGGGAAAGAAGAGGAAGGAAAAGCGCGTAGGATGTGCGGCGGCGCAACATGAAGGCTAATTAAGAACAGATCACCAGGACAAACTCATTACAAAGGTTGCGATAAACATGTAGCGCCGTTTAAAGGCGAAAGTGCAAAAACTCGTACCGCCATGTTGGAATCCTTTAGATCAGAAGGCGCTGGCTGGGATCAAGGGTGTAATCTGGTTTGACCCCGAAGCTAAGTGGCCGGGGAAACAGCATTACACTTCAAAAGATGTGTTCACAGCTTTTGCTACACATTCCACATCCAAAGTCGTACTATAAGTCAGCGGAATAGAACCGAACATTGTGCCATCAGCTAGGATTGCACAATAATGAGTAGGATGTGAGAATAAATGTTAGCAACAAATGCACTAACAAAGTGTATTATTTTCTGTAGAAATGCTTTGATTCTTGAGGCAGGTGAACTTCTTGGACAGTAGAAATATTCCTGGACGGATCAGCCGCTTCTTGGCATTGGCAGGCTGTGCAAATAACCCTGCCAGCCACGAGCTACACCGGAACTAAAGAGTCCAAGTCATTTTCTACAGATGTATTTATTTTTCTGCTAATTTTGGTATCGCATATTGTGAACTCTCATTTTGCACAAAGATAGAAACTGATTTTTCTTACTATTTATTCATTCATTCATTGGGGACAGTGCATGCTAATGGACAGACATCATACAAACGAAACACACCAGATTATAGCCAAAAGGTCATTTTCATCCGTTATATTTAATGTGCACTATGTAACTTTACTAGAGGAGAGTACATATAGTTTTTCTTATTGCCTGGAATGCTCCAAAGTACGACATTGACATTATCTAACTGGCATAAATTAATTGTATACGTTTCATATGTTCTTTTTTTGTGGGGGGTTTGTGCCGTTCGGTATTCAAGTGGATAATTATATAACCATAATCATGACTTAGACTCTGGCTCCAACAATTTGCTGCATGTCCTTCCCCAGTTTCATTCCCATAAGAGCATGTTTTTAAAAAAAAAAGGAAAAACATGGATTTTTACAGAGTGGGCTCTCCTTTCCACAGACCTGACCTGTAACTTGGCCTGGTGACATCACCTACTTGAGAAAAGGGAGTTCAGTGCAAACCTATGGAACCGTCCAGGCAAAGGAATAACACCTCCTGTTTAACACTACAACTACGCAGTCCAATATTAAACCTTTTTCATTACTAGGCAACAGATTAGATTACAGTAAGTTTAAACATGTCATCACTCTTCTCCAACATCTCCCAAAAATAACCACTCCTGACGCAGGGCTGAGCAGGACTGAGCATTGTCTAAAAAATAGGCTTTCGGACCAATCTGTGTTTCTCTCCAGATGAAGTGCTTATGAAAATGGTGCGTGGTGAGACGGGGGCCCGCATGGACTGAGCTCTCAAAGTGGCACTAACCCCATTCACACGGCATTAGGGGCGTAAAAGCATCACGTTGGCTGCGCGAGTCAGGCCGCTCCAAATACACTGGGTTAATACCTCCATTGTCACGTCGCACAACGCCACGAGAAGCAGAGGAGTGGTAAAGAAGGTCTTAGAGAGGCAGAGGGGATGAGATGGAGAGAGGGAACTGGAGGAGGAGGGCCTGGGATCTGCCGGCCCATTCATGCCACAAAGGTTTAGGAGCACCAACACCTACACAATACAATTACGTATGCAAAAGACTGAAGCAGCACTACCATCATTTCATTGCATAATATGATTTATTTCCATTTAGAATTATAGTTAGACATGATCTGATCAGATTATCAAAATGGGTTGGAGTTAATAAGTATATATACATGTACTATTTGTTAAAAGTTAGGCTAATATTATGGATTTAGTGACACAAAAGTGAAGCAGGCTGAGATCCCTAAGCAGTCAATCAGCTCAAACTCTCATTAGAATAAGACGAAATGTGGAAGTCGGGTTTTTTTTCCACAAAGTTGTGCTTTTTCAATACATTTTCTGTGGTGGAAACAGAATTGAATAATTATGAGAAATTTTGGAAAGGCCACCGGCTGCATCAGATCGTTTGTGTTGTAGTTAGAGGGCGGCAATATGTCAAAATTTAGATAATATCCCTAATGTTGTTTTGAAGATATGCAGAATTTTAATATTGAGTCAACTGTTTATAGAAAAAAAGAACAAGCTTCAAAAAGAACTGATGAAGAATAAAAAATGAAAAATGTATTATCAAGGGTATAAAATGGTATTTCTGAAATTTTGGGATGAATTTCCGATTTGATGATTAAACCTAAACTAATACATTTAAAGACAAGTCGGAACGGAATCAAAAAAACATTTTTGTCAATATCGCCACCTGTTGAATGTATTGTTTTACTTTATGTCTTTGCTTTTTTGTGTGGAATAATAAACTAAATTCTCTGGCACAACCCTCGAACAGAAACCTACACAAACCTTTAAATATTGTGCTTGAAAATGTGTTTTCTCAAATGATTTTTGGATGGACAGTTTGCGTGCCACAGAAGTTAGACAGTTAACACATGACAGGAAGTACATTTTTCTCACAGAATCACTGGTGAAAGGTGCTAACAAAATGATTCCCAGCACTCAAGCCTCTGGACAACACCAAGTTACACCGAGTTACCCAAACATACATGAATCAATCAATCAAACTATAAGCTAACTATTGCTTAACACAGGATGTCTCCTTAATTGCAGGCCTCATCAATCCGCCGACATCCAGGTGTACCGGCCAAAAGACTGCGACGACTCATTTAAAGCCGCAATAGAAAGGTCAGTTTTGGAGAAGCCGTGTGGGAGACGGAGGGGCAGATAGTGAGACACTGAAATTGACAGAGTGCTTGAGCATGTGTGCCTTTGTGTCCCTATCACTCTGCGTTTGCCTCATTCCCCAAAGGGTCTTATTATGCTCTGCACCGACTCGGACACAAAAGGCTGCGTCTCTGTATCCACATCCCCCTGAGAAGGTTCTGCACACAGCAAATCCATTTGTTTGTCAGCTCGACTCGGACTAATCAGATATCATTCTGTGTGCGGGGCGTAGGAGCGTGCGTGGCGTTTTTGGCCCCGATATACTCTTGATAAAATCGCTGCCCTTTCACTGAGGTGGCTGGGCATCGTACAACCAATGTGAGAGGCTAAGTTAGAAAG
Organism: Eucyclogobius newberryi; assembly: GCF_026437365.1. Classification (NCBI taxonomy): domain Eukaryota; kingdom Metazoa; phylum Chordata; class Actinopteri; order Gobiiformes; family Gobiidae; genus Eucyclogobius; species Eucyclogobius newberryi. The sequence goes on from NW_027315746.1 coordinate 21,482,447, forward strand.
CTATCGCACGGTGCATCTGCCATTATGGATCAGGTCAACACAATTTCCACCACTGTAGTGAAAAGATATGAAAAGTTTGTACTGTAGCAGCAGATGAGGGGAAAGCCTGAATATTTCTTGAATAGTATTAGGAGCGGACCTTGAGGCTTTTTTGGAGTATCTTGATAATGATATTTAGACGATATTATGTATTATGATAGTAGTCCTGGTTTCTTGAGTTCTCCCTGGTTTAATCCTGTTTTAGTCCTGTTTAAGGACCCGCTTTAGCTCTGTTTTAGTCTTGCTTTAGTTCTGGAGTTGTCCCTGGTTTAATCATGTTTTGATCTTGCTTTAGTCCTGTCTTAGTCTTGTTTTAGTCCCTGTTTTAGTCCTGTTTTAGTCTTGCTTTTGTCCTGTTTTAGTCCCTGGTTAAGTCCTGTTTTGTCCCTGGTTTAATCCTGTTTTAGGCCTGTTTAAGGACCCGCTTTAGCTCTGTTTTAGTCTTGCTTTAGTTCTGGAGTTGTCCCTGGTTTAATCATGTTTTAGTCCTGTTTCAGTCTTGCTTTAGTCATGTTTTAGTCCTTTTTAGACCTGTTTTAGACCTGTTTTAATCTTGCTTTTATCCTGTTTTAGTCCCTGGGTAAGTCCTGTTTTGTCCCTGGTTTAATCCTGTTTTAGTCCTGTTTAAGGACCCGCTTTAGCTCTGTTTTAGTCTTGCTTTAGTTCTGGAGTTGTTCCTTGGTTTAATCATGTTTTAGTCCTGTTTCAGTCTTGCTTTAGTCCTGTTTTAGTCCCGTTTTAGACCCGTTTTGGACCCGTTTTAATCTTGCTATAGTCCTGTTTTAGTCTTGCTTTTGTCCTGTTTTAGTCCCTGGCTAAGTCCTGTTTTGTCCCTGGTTTAATCCTGTTTTAGTCCTGTTTAAGGACCCGCTTTAGATCTGTTTTAGTCTTGCTTTAGTTCTGGAGTCGTCCCTGTCTTAGTCTTGTTTTAGTCCCTGTCTTAGTCTTGTTTTAGTCCCTGTCTTAGTCTTGTTTTAGTCCTGTTTCAGTCTTGCTTTAGTCATGTTTTAGTCCCTTTTAGACCTGTTTTAGACCTGTTTTAATCTTGCTTTTATCCTGTTTTAGTCCCTGGGTAAGTCCTGTTTTGTCCCTGGTTTAATCCTGTTTTAGTCCTGTTTATGGACTCGCTTTAGCTGTTTTAGTCTTGCTTTAGTTCTGGAGTTGTTCCTTGGTTTAATCATGTTTTAGTCCTGTTTCAGTCTTGCTTTAGTCATGTTTTAGTCCTTTTTAGACCTGTTTTAGACCTGTTTTAATCTTGCTTTTATCCTGTTTTAGTCCCTGGGTAAGTCCTGTTTTGTCCCTGGTTTAATCCTGTTTTAGTCCTGTTTAAGGACCCGCTTTAGCTCTGTTTTAGTCTTGCTTTAGTTCTGGAGTTGTTCCTTGGTTTAATCATGTTTTAGTCCTGTTTCAGTCTTGCTTTAGTCCTGTTTTAGTCCCGTTTTAGACCCGTTTTGGACCCGTTTTAATCTTGCTATAGTCCTGTTTTAGTCTTGCTTTTGTCCTGTTTTAGTCCCTGGCTAAGTCCTGTTTTGTCCCTGGTTTAATCCTGTTTTAGTCCTGTTTAAGGACCCGCTTTAGATCTGTTTTAGTCTTGCTTTAGTTCTGGAGTCGTCCCTGTCTTAGTCTTGTTTTAGTCCCTGTCTTAGTCTTGTTTTAGTCCCTGGTTTAGTCGTGTTTTAGTCCCTGGTTTAGTCGTGTTTTAGTCCCTGGTTTAGTCGTGTTTTAGTCCCTGTTTTAGTCCTGTTTTAGTCCCTGGTGAAGTCCTGTTTTGTCCCTGGTTTAGTCTGGCTTTAGTTCTGTTTTAGTCCCATTTTAGTCCCTGGTTTAGTCCTGTATTAGTCCTGGTTTAGATATAGTTTAGTAATGTTTTAGTTTTGCTTGAGTCCTGTTTTAGTCCTTGATGAAGACCTGGTTTAGTGTTGCTTTACTCTTGGGTTTGTTCCTGGTTTAGTTCTGTTTTAGTCTTTAGTCAAACGTGTCTTTAAATGTTTAAGTATCAAATGTAAATGACACTCGAATGTCTCATCCACATTTTACACTGCACTGTCCAGTCCAAGAAAACACATGGGTCATAAAAATCCTGAATTCAAAATAAATAAAGCGTTTGCTGCAATTTTGAACTATAAATTATATACATGCCATTCAAATTTTAGATACCTTCAAACCAACATCCACGTTATTATTGTTTTTTTTTAATGTATATTACCCTCCTCTTAGTAGTAGTAAAGGCAAAATTACTTTCAAGATTGATCAAAGCATAAAGACGAAACTAAAATGGGATGTGGGGGAAAAGAAGAAGCACTTTTTCAAAGGTTGAAAATGCTTCACATCATTTTCATTGGGTTGAATGTCGATACTAAAAAACATACAACAAAATGATGTACTTTTATCCAACATTCCTGATTATTCTCATTTAGACTTAGGACATCAAACAGTGCTCACTTCATTACTTTGTGTGGTTTCTTTATCGCACAGAGACAGAAGCGGCTTTTTAAAGACCCGATACCTTTGTCAGAGAAAATAACTCATATCTAAAAGAAATCAGGGTCTTTACAAAGACTTAAATAGTCTCTATAGCCAAAAGGGAGAGGAGGAAATGATAAAGGATATAGGCCCTAAAAGTGGAGCATTTAAGGCACTGGCTTTTATGTTTCCACAAGATTCCACATTATTTCAGTTAATGCTTTTTAGGACGGTGGTTAGGAGCTCAGAAATCAATCATCGTCATCATGAAAAGGGGGAGCCATACATAGTTCTTTGTTATGTAATGTCTCATTTTACTTGGTTTTAAAGGTCCCATTTTGATCCACAGCCTCCGTCCAGTGGAACCAGGAGGCGGCTCTCGACCTGCTCACACGGGCCCACTCACGTATAAGAGGAGTGAGTGGGATGTGGGACAGGTCTACTTCACGCAGAGGTGGACCGTGACTAAGTACTGATACTCAAATCATTTAAGAATAGGCCTATTTTGTGAACATTCTGGACGCATATTTTAACTGTTAACATTTAAAGACAAAAACAGTTTTATGTTTAGATTTTTTTTTATTATCTCAATGGTGTATTAGGTGTATTAAAATTGGCCTTTAAACGTACTCTACAGCACATTTACTTAAAATAATGTATACCGTATTTTCCGGACTAAAAGCCGCACCTTTTTTCATCATTTTGGCGACTTATACTTATATTTATACTTATATACTTATATACTTATACTTATATTCCGGAGTATTGCTTTTTTCTTCACTATTATGCATTTTTTGGCTGGTGCAACTTATACTCCAGTGCGACTTATAGTCCAGAAAATACGGTACACTGAAAACCACACTCGTTCGTTTATTAGAATTGATGTTATTGGTGGTGTTGGCAACCGAGGGAACTATCACAGAGAAATAAACAAAACCTAGCTTGCTTTGACATACTAATATGAGCATTCTGTTGTACTGAATGCAGTTCGATGGCAGAAATGCTCAGAATGTGTCTGGTGATGAGTTATGGACTTAAAATCAGCGCTTATGATATCACAAAACTGGGACATGTGCAAGTGAGTGTTTAGTTGGTGTCAGAAAAGGAGCAGAGAAAAGGATCTCGTAAACAGTATTAATGAAACAAGCATGAATGAAGCTAAATACTATGTTCTAGATCCGGGGGACACATTTTGTATAATATGTGTCTAAGAAGAGTGCACTTTGTAAACGTTCTGGTGGAGGCTATGCTATTACTTTGCCTACAATGTTACAACCAAGCGAGTTACAACCAAGCCAAGTTACAGGTCACATCTGTGGAGAAGTGACCCTGCTCACATTAAGAATTGACAATTTTAAGATATTTTTCAGCAACAAAAACACAAAGTTACTTCAATTCAGGGGATACACATCCACACATAATTTATCAGAAAAGGTACAGTAATTGTACTTGAAAATAAAACAAATATGAAGAACAGTTTTGACAGAAAGGCCAGATGCAAACGCTATATTTACCAATCCAAACAGGCTAAGTAGAAGAAACTTCGCAGCCCCTAAACCCCTAGTGTGGGAACTTGGTAAACAAATGGAGCACAAAGCGTCGAGTTCTCAAAGGGAGGATTACCAAGTCACTCTCTCACTTATTTGCCTTTTCATCTCTCCTCCCCCTCCTCACTCACACGTACAAATATCATCCACCAGCGCTGCTCTTTTCCCTGGTTCACTTTCCACATCCAATAATCATACAATGTCGGTCTCCTTTGGGAGCTTTTCACCAGACAGCTGTGTAGAGGGGGGCCCCGTGCAAGATGATTGACAAGCCAGTCCAGATCGATAATTTGTCAGCGAGATGCCATATTGAATTTTGAATGCGTTTCTTTTACCCGTTCTTTTTTCTTTTTCTTCCTCTTCTAACCCCGGCGACTCCAGTCTGTTTACCATCAGTGGAACTTGTAATTAGACACATAATGACATAGCATGGTGTGGATTAAGGGATACGTCTAATTGCTAGTTAGGGTGTAGCCAAGATTTCGAGGTTTTGTTTGATATGACTAATCATTTTTAAATGGGTGTCTTGGTGTTAGACAACTTTCATGGTGGCACAACATGCAGAAATAATTATTCATGTGACAGACATAAGAGGCGGACTTAAAGTGGAACTATAAGGCAGGAAATGTGATTAGCTCATTCGATTGGACACAGCACTCTACGGTACTGATGTCTACAAGATTGTCCATGCTTCTTTATCTGCGAGGAGATGTTTGGTTCAGTTTCTTTCCAATTCAAGGGACGACACAACGCGCACATTGCTTATTCAATATTGGGCGACAGTAGCTCAGAGGGTAAAGTCGTCATAACTGCCAGACAGTGGATATTGTTGTTATTTCCATGGGCAAGACACCTGAGCATGAATGTGGTGTGCGACAGGTGAGCGGTCATGTGAATGAGTAAATGAGTAATAATATTTAGATTTTATATGTTTTTTTTTATTTGGCAGTCCTGGTGAAACCCCTCATTTCTCTCCATGCTCCATCAAGTATCACTCATCATACTTATGGCTAAAAAGACAATGTATTCTTCTAAATTCCATCAATGTTAATTTTATGTTACTTTTGAAAATAAAGTTTAGGTTTTTGTTTTCTCGATTTAGTCTAAAACTCCTTTGTGCACTTATTTAGGTTTAGTCAACTAATTATTTTAAGTTTTTGCTGTATATAATGTCATGCTAATTCAGTCGACAAAATCAGTTGGCTAATCAGTAAATACTTTTATTTTATAAACTATCGCATTGCTTCATGGGACGTGTTCATTGAATGTTAAATTTGTTTATGGTCTAGTTTGGGGCCGTAAGATTGAAACAACTAGAACATAAATCTAGTCTCATTCCCCATTTCACCCTTTCCTCTCCTGTCTAATAAAGCCTACGGGCCACAAAATCTTCAAAAACAAGATATCGTAGTTTTAGTTGAGAAAAATATCTAATTTTAATTATTTAGTTAAGCAATTCCAACACTTTTTTTATTTTATTTGATTGTTTGTAATATTTTGCTCAGAAAAGATAGAACATTTACAAAACCTTACAATTTTAGTCAACGAAATTAACACTGAATTCCATATAGCATAAAACAGAACTATCTATGATGATATCCTTTCCTCCCGCTGCTAAGATTATGGTGCCTTTCACACCTAATGTATTACGTGACTGTCTTTGCAGTAGGAGATTCTATAGTGGAAGATACATTCATGCACAGTGTGAAGGTAAGACGCAGGCTAGTCTACACAAAAACCAGGCAAAACATTACAAACACCTGCCTTATTTGTAGTCATAGAGTCATTTTCCCACAGCAAGATCCTAGCTGTAGTTCCAAGCCAAAAATCTGCTCATTCCCACGTCGACCATGTTTGGAAGTAGCATTTATGACTTCTATTCAGTTTTAATTAGACGCTAACACAACCTTGGCTAGCACTCATTTATCATTCAGTGCCGCTGATAACCTCCAGGTGTTTTTCTATTGTCACACTAAACAAGGCTGGCTTTCATATTAGGCCAACAGTGCGCATACAGATGGATGCTGATGGCACAGGCTAAATCAACAAATAGGAGGCAATGGAGAGGAAGAATTAGTTGTGCTTTCCCAACCAAAGAGTGTCCCATCCTTACTGCCCTGCTGAGGGAGAGCTCGCTGAAGCAGGACAATGGTTTAGAAAAGTAACACCAGTTCTGTGTTCAAATAGGAAAACAAGAGAGGTATTTGTATTAAATCTGTAAGAATAAAGATAAACACAAGAAAAGATAATATAATATATGGCTAATAAAACCGTTATGCTATTGTAAAAGATAATAGCATATTTGATGGCAGAAAAAAAGTTGATCAAGCAGGTTAAAAAGTCTGGAATTGTAACAGAGTAATATTACGTACAATATGAAACTGCATTTGATCCAATGACATTTGCACTCAATGTAATTACACCTTGTCAAACTTGTTGATCATAAAACAGTTCCCTCAGCTTTTTGTGGCCTTTTCATCACCAACTTTTGTCAATTTTTAATCTGAAAAATGACTAAATCTTTAAGTAAGATGAAACAGAGTGACTCCGTTAGAAGGAATGGATAATATATATAAGCTGACATTATACTACAGCAAATATTTACCCAAGTGAAGACGCAGTATTTATGAGCTTCCTAAAACATCAAACGTGAACCCAAATTTGTTTAATGAAATGAACGGTATATTTTCTTTGAGTTGTAGTCTACAGAAGAGGGTTGGGATGGTCCATATTGATATGTCCCACGGGAAGACTGCTCTTGGTCACTCTATTGACATTGACTTTGGAGCGTTCTCCTTAACTGTGAAATCATAATTAAAAAGCATGTGGCCAAAGGGTGTGATGGATGCGGGTCGTGTCTCGGGTGAGGGGTGAAGAGAGCCCCTCTGTGGAAGGCCTTTTGTGTTTTATCAGGCGCAGGGTGCACAGCCAAATTAGGCAGAATTCAGCCATCTGCTGAGTCTATGGCCTCTTTTGTCCGGCCCAGTCCCCCGTGTCTCAGAGTGGCCCCCAAAATCACGCTCAGTCCACACCAAAGGAGCAGGACGAGAGGAGGAAATATTAGAGGGGACACGAAGCAATGAAAAGATGAAAAGAATATCTAAAGTGCTCTAGTAATTTTACTGTGTTTAGGTGATTTAAACACTAACAATTTCGAACGACTAAAAGCACTGTTATTCTTCCATTGCAGTCTGTGATCCACAACTGTTAGATAATTACAACACAGAAACAACCCATTATCGCATCGAGAGTAAGCAATTTAATCATCAAAAAAGATAATTCAGTAAAAGATTTTAAAAGATTTACCCACAAAAAGCTACTTTGCACATCTGAGAATTCAACCAAAGAAATTCTTGATCGACTAAATATTATGTCAAGTGCATCAACTAAAAGGGGTTGTAGGGAGTGTATGGAGAGTATGGAGAGTATGGAGTGTATGGAGAGTATGGAGAGTAGAGAGTGTATGGAGTGTAGGGAGAGTATGGAGAGTATGGAGTGTATGGAGTGTATGGAGAGTATGGAGAGTAGAGAGTGTATGGAGTGTATGGAGAGTATGGAGAGTAGAGAGTGTATGGAGTGTAGGGAGAGTATGGAGTGTATGGAGAGTATGGAGAGTATGGAGTGTATGGAGAGTATGGAGAGTAGAGAGTGTATGGAGAGTATGGAGAGTAGGGAGAGTATGGAGTGTATGGAGAGTATGGAGAGTATGGAGTGTATGGAGAGTATGGAGTGTATGGAGTGTATGGAGTGTATGGAGAGTAGGGAGAGTATGGAGTGTATGGAGAGTATGGAGAGTATGGAGTGTATGGAGTGTATGGAGTGTATGGAGAGTATGGAGAGTATGGAGTGTATGGAGAGTATGGAGAGTATGGAGAGTATGGAGTGTATGGAGAGTATGGAGAGTATGGAGTGTATGGAGAGTATGGAGAGTAGAGAGTGTATGGAGAGTATGGAGAGTAGGGAGTGTATGGAGAGTATGGAGAGTATGGAGTGTATGGAGAGTATGGAGAGTAGGGAGTGTATGGAGAGTATGGAGAGTAGGGAGTGTGATGTGGTGCGTGCAAAAGAAACAGCATCTTCATAAAGCAGATCACTCCAAAAAACAGCTAACTAACTCCATACTTTCTGCTGATCCAGTCCTTGAAAATTGGTTAAGTTTGAGTCGCCTTTTTGCTCCAAAGCCATCCATTTGTTGTGTCCATGGCCGGAGTTTTGAGGCCCAGATAAATCCTTATAATCTTAATCTTAAAATGAACCGATCAACCGATTAATCGACTAAACAACTACAGCGCTACAGGGAACAACAGCACAACATATCAGAGATTTGACAAAACATCAGAACATGCAGGGGTCAAAAAAATAAAGACTCTCTCAAAGATGTTCTGGCGCTGCAATGAAAAGCCTTTGGGAATGAAAAAAAAAAAAAAAAAAAACGCTGACCACACATATGACCTCCATAGAAAGTGAAGGTGAAGAAAGCAGACAAAACACGGCCTGTGAATGGGCCAGGACAGAAAGTGCCAAATAATAGGACTTTGCTCTGTGTGGGGCTTTCAAAGGACTCCGTGTGCGCTGGCTTTTTTACCGCTGCGCGAACAAAACTGGATAGATTCCCGAGCATCATTAGAGAGGCTGCATATGTGTGCGGGTCGTTATCCTCTCACTGGTCGGGCCTTCTTTTCATGCAGTCATTGTTTTGGTCATGCATTTGCTCCAGCGTCCTAAACCCCATGGAAACCGACTCGTTCCATCCTCACCAACGTCGTATTCCGATGCTTTGCAAAAGATGGACTGACGCCACAGAGTCAGATAGTGGCTTGATTGGGCTTCAAGGTGACTTAGTGGAGCAAGGTTGGAAGGAAAAAAATTGTTTGTGGCCACACATGAGCGCGTCAATTAAACTAGGGTAAAATGTGGAACGGAAAAGCCGACAAGGCCAAATGGACTGGAATTGGATTTAATAGCTGTGGGCATCTTTCTGCATGTTGTGTGCCAGATGCTTTTAAGAGCAGCGTTTTATAAATGAATCGTTAAATTACATGACAAAACAGAACACATTTTCTACTGTTTATTTTCTACCACACTGGAGGTGGAGTTCTATAAAAGCAACTATGAGGCTAGAGTGCGGATGATATTATTTGTGATTATCCACAATTGTTGGCAGAGTAAGATCCTTTATTTGTCTTAAAATCTAAATTTCTGAATGAAAAAGTCAAGAAAAGTCAAGAAATTGTCACTTAAACAGCCAGATAAGAGTGCAATGATTCATTGTACTATTTCTAACATCTGTACATGGTACAGACCAAGTTTATTTTGATTGTATTAATAAATTCTTAATGTATGCATGGCTTATTTGATTTGATATACTTTTGCTATTATTATTGTTATATGTTGGCTTAACACCGAAACTGAATTTTGTTCACTGACAAAGGCAATAATCTTTTTCTGATGTACTTTTTTTGGAGTATTTATTCATTCTTCCAGTCTACCATTCCAACAATATTTTTTTTTTTAGTTCTTATGATTACACTGTGATTATCTGATTAACTGAATAATCTTGACATCCCTAGAATGTATTCTCTGGACATTTAAGCAGTACTTTGTTTAAATTACACAAACACATCTTCATACACTGGAGAAATAATAGTCTTAATGTTTTGGCTACTTTGAACACTTCCAGGCCTGATTTCTCGTTCGGCCTCATTCGCCAGATAAAGCAATCACATTTGGCGGCTCCTTTTATCAGTCCACATGGTTACTTGGCTAAATGTTCGCCAAATGCCAGTCCTGCTCAAACCAACATTACTGTGACTGGAGTGAGCACAAATTGCAGATGCTCGTGTTGGACTCCAATCGCTCACCTAATTTTCACTGGATGATTGTTAAAATCAAACAAAATCAAAAACTGAGAAAACAAATAACTTCACACTGTGGAGATGTTATAAAAGCATTGTAGGTTTTCATAATGACAAAAGTATCCTCATTCCCAAAAGTTTGTACATTTTTGGAAAAGTTTAGGTTCTTATTGATCCTGCAGAACTTTTGCAAAGAAGCGTTATATTTAACAGCTATGACAACAATACTTTTAAGTTGCATTTATTGGGTTTATTAAGTTTAAGACCAGGGTTAATATTGTGACAAATGGGCCTGGGACACTGCATTTAACATTTTAATAATCCACACATGGAGGAACTAATACTTTGTGTTGAGCGTGTCCCAGAGATGTGTGTGCGATGTGCCGCGGCCCCATGATGCTAGCCATTAGACAGCAGTAAGGCGGCCATGATGAATCGGCACTTAGCCCAGGGAAGCGCACTTGCTCAATGGGCTGTGACCCTCCCGCTGCCACTGTCAGCTTGCAGAATGTTAAATAAAGTTATTTGAATATTTGTAATATTAATGTGCCAGCGTGTCAAAAAACCACTGAAGCTCGACACTGAGAGGAAATATCTGGAGATTGGGTAAACCTATAGGGCCATCGTACTGAGGAATTACATAAAAGCTCAACCAAAGTAAATATACGAGTTCTGGGTTGAATTATGGGTGAAAAACAGGCTGAGGGAATGCAGAGTATAAGAGGAAAGCCAGTACTATATCTGCAAAGTGACAAGAGAAGGTGCAAAAGAAAGATCACATTCAACTTGTGCTGTCGTCACGTAAAGAGAGGCTCTGTGCAGCTAATCAACTCAAAGGAGCTTTGACGTGGTCGTGCACTGAGCGTCCTGGTGCAGGGAGCTGAGACTCATCTGACAGGGAAAGTGAGCCTTCTGCTATGCTGCTCCCACAGCTTGGAACAGTCTCCAATCTGAACTGAGATTGCGTGAGCTGGTTTCATTGAAGGGTTTTTATACTATTTAAAAAGAAAAATGAGACCAAGAATCTTATGGAAATTGTCTGTTCTTTTAAACATAGTTTCTTAGTTTGAATTTGTAATTTTTCTTATAATTGTGCGCTGCAAGTTTTGCAATCTTGGCTTTTACCTGGTTAAATATAAGTAAAATATTGCATGCAAAAACCAAAACACTAGAGAAGTAGGCTACATCTTCATAAATGAAAAGACAGATTAAACTGTAACTCCCAAAACTCCAGTTAACTCACTCAATGCTTTCTCCTTTCTGCTGTTATCGATGTAAATCCTTACCATCCATTAAAATAGTTGAAGGATAAAAAAATGGATCGACAAAGAAACCCACAACCAATTGACTAAAGAATACAGCTCTACTTTAATCCAACCATAGAGGACAGAAAATTCTACAGATATTATCACGTTGAGTGGAATGGATCATGGCGGGATGGAATAATATTTTGATTGTAGTCAAATATAGTTGGCTTTTTACTATACATTACTATAAAAAAGAGTAAAATTCAAGCCTCTGATTACTTTTTAAAATGGCACTGTTTTGTGCAAATTAACTAATTAGTTTTAATTTACAGTCAGTTTCCTTGGTACTTAGAGAAAGCTTTAAACCAGCCTACAGCTCTTAAAACATATAATAGATTACTGTCAGGATGAGTTAAAACACTAAGGTACAATGTGTGTAGCAGTAGCTGAGAAATTGCACTAAAATGTCTTAAAGTAAAGTATTAATTCAACATTTAGAACAATTAAATACCTCAATCTACCTCTGTATCTACCTGCGTTGCACCAATGAAATTTCCCCATGTGGGACAATAAAGGAATATCTTATCTTATCTTAAGTACACTATCTTCAGTGTGTACACTTCAGTCTAGTCAAGGCCATGTGTCGGTTCAAACATAAAGACTTTGATATATTGGTGGCCTAAAGGATTCAATTTCTTTTGGCTCTCGATGAGAAGAGTTGATAACAAAATGTTGATAATAAAAAAGTATTGAATTTCATTGTTTTGTTCCCCCAACTTTTGAGACAATTAGCCGCGGTTTGCTTTTGAGTTTTAAACATCTGAAAGATTATCCTAGCGGGGCGTTTATTGACTTGTAAGGCGCATTAAAATGATCCATGATAATAATAGTGAAAAATAAAAACGTAGCTTGAAGAAAAGCTAAGTAACCAAGGTGATTGCATAAATCACTCAGCGGGAAACGGGAACATTGTGAGCGCATGACGACTTCAGCAAAGTCACCAAATCACTGTTTTATTAGCTGAGAAGGACAAGCACGATCCCGGGCTCCTCACTGGTGGAGGGTAGCTATTTAGAATTGGCCACGCTCCATTTAACAGCAAGGTAATAAAATATTTAGCAGGCTGCTTACAGAGCCATAGGGGAGAGCGGGGGGGAGAGCGCATCCGGAGATCGAGGGTTACCCAAATGGATGGTGTGGGAGCTGGGGAGACGCTAATGACGCGGGCGCACTGGCATATACAGAAGGGCTCAACATGGTCCGACAATACTAACTGGAACAGCCAGCAGCACACGGCGTGCGCTCGGAGATTAATTTGCCACGTATTGATTGGAGGAGCGCAATCAGGCTGAAGTGGCTCAAATACACATGTCACTATGCGCTGAGGGTGCAATGGAATCACTCTTATACATCCAATTAACTTCACTTTTCAATATAACTATACCATTATGTCAGCGCAAATGAAATACCCACCGTAAAGATTAACAAGGCGGTGTAATTAATAGACAGGCGCTGGGTTGTTCTGGCTCGTCATGTTAAAGACTGTATGAGTGAAAGTCGTTACATGCTCGCTTTATGTTTTGGGAATAAGTCAACCAGTGGTTTTTAGACTGAACAAAAAAGTTATATATTTAGAGTGTAAAGTGAAGTAAATTAGTTGTATTAGATGCATTTCAAGGCAAGAAATGCTAATTTGTGAGTTAGTGAGCAAAAAGAAAATTGATTTAATTAAAAAATACACCATTTGAAAATTGACTTTAAGAGTAAAACATAAAGATGTCACTACTTTGATAAATCTTTGATCAACAAATGTCCATTATTTTCAATACAGTTCAGTAAAGTACAGAGAAAAAGTACAAATACCTGCTCTCAAATGTATTGATGTTAAAAGTATCCCCTGTCAAAGTAACTTCAAGTAAACAAATTGATGTAAATCCACATTTGTCCAGAAGTGTTCCATTGTAGAAAAAGATTCAGTTGTAGTCATCTAGACACTACAAAATGGACATATACAATAGTTTTGTGAAGCCCTGGGGCGGGAGAAGCCCCCTGTATTCTGATGCTAATCTGGTACTCATCAGTGATGAGGGAGCTACAGCCAGCTCACAGTAGGATATATATATATATATATATTATATATATATATATATTATATATAGCCCATTACAGCGCTGTTAGATAGAAAAGAAGAGTAGTTTCAAGCAAAACTGTAAACAAACTAATATCATACTCAAAATATCATAAATATCTGTTTTAGGACTAGATCCACAGATTGTGAATGACTCTTGGATGAGAGTCGAAACGTCTTGTTTTTCTAAATAAAGATGACTACAACTGAATCCTTTTCTACGATTTCAAGTACAGCTACATAAAAATAGTTTTTATGCATGCCCTTTTTGATATATTTTGCTACAATGATTATTCATTGTTGTATGTTGCACCTTAATGCTAAAACAAGTTCCTAGTTTGTGAATTCTGTTCACCGACAATGGCAATAAACCCCCGTCTGATTCTGATTCTGATAATTTCATCACTGATTAAGACTATATGTATGGGTATCTTTAAAAATGCAATTCCATTCAGGGTAATGAATAGCTTTACTCAAATAAATGTACATCTGCACAAAAGAGTGGAATGTATCATTGGCAGATAACAAACAAACTTTTTAGTGTAAATGAAAAATAAGAATTCCCTGTTCTGTTCCGCCTAGTATTTAAACTGAAATCTATTGCCCAACATAGAGTCCAAAATCACTCAACAAGTTCCATTTGAAACTCTTAAACCTTTGGAAGTGGTCCATGAAGGGAACCGTGCTAATGGCCAATTACTTGTTAGTGCATGCATCGACCTTTAATTTATTGCCTGCACACACTTGCTATATAGAATTACTACAGAGTGTGTTTGAATAATTGATAACTGTATGCTTGATGATAATTACTCTAATAGAAGAGGCCGTTCAATGTGCACAGATAACAGGGAGTTGTCTCCAGAGAATGTGCCAAAAGAGATTTTCTGTATAGTCTCTTGCAAGTTCTTTATAAATATTGTGAAAAAGCTGCAGTGCAGGTTAAGGTAGGTAACATCACAGAAAACTTTAAAACGAAGCAGCGTACAAAGATTTGGGGCGTTTAAATGTCAAACATTTAGAGAAAATTTAATTGAATTTGCTGTAATGCGAACAAAGACGAGAGGTTTAGCTGAAAAACAAGCTGAAAAGTATTGTTCTTGCACAGCGTAGACTTAAATAGAAAGATTTATATTACAAGGATATGGACCAATAATATGTTGCTGATCTGAAAATATGCAAACATGACTCACAAAGGTTCTTTTTCTGTTCTCAACTTAATTTACCATGCAAGGAAAACAGCCATACAGAGACGGTAATGTGGAATTAAATGACCTGTGAATATTATCGACATTAGAATGAGATGAAATAAGCACTTAAACATAAAGTCGAATACATTAAGTTGCACCTATAAAGTAATTTCATTAGCTCTGCCTCTCAGACGGCGCCTGAGATACAGTGCACACAGTCAGATATGTGCCCCGCTTATATCTGCTTATTGATCTGCGTCAGTCAATCTTATCGGAGCGCCACACATTTCTGCCCCCAAAGCTCTGGAGGAGGCCAGGCAAGTACAGACCCTCGCGAAAAGCCCCCAAGTCTGCATATTATCGACACAACCTTGGGCGCGCTGTGGCTTTGTGAGTATGTGGATGGAAGAGTGCGATAGAGGACAGGCAGAGGGGACAGAAGGTGACCAAGGAAAATTTAAGTCAAGGCTTTTTATTCGCTGCTTTGAACCGTCTATTGAAGCATCAATTCTAAACGTCGGAGCACAGATGTCAAAAGAAATAAACCATTCCACTAGCAAGAAGTTCTGGTTCTGCAATTAGTGAACTGTGCATTTAAGATCAAGGCAAGGCGAAGCATCCTATCACCCTATCACCCTATTACCCTATCACCCTATTACCCTATCACCCTATTACCCTATCACCCTATCATCCTATTACCCTATTACCCTATTACCCTATCACCCTATTACCCTATCACCCTATCACCCTATCATCCTATCCCTATCACCCTATCACCCTATCACCCTATCACCCTATCATCCTATCATCCTACCCCTATCACCCTATCACCCTACCCCTATCACCCTATCACCCTATCATCCTATTACCCTATCACCCTATTACCCTATCACCCTATTACCCTATCACCCTATCATCCTATCATCCTATCACCCTACCCCTATCACCCTATCATCCTATCATCCTATCACCCTACCCCTATCACCCTATCACCCTATTACCCTATCACCCTATCATCCTATCATCCTATCACCCTATTACCCTATCACCCTATTACCCTATCACCCTATTACCCTATCACCCTATTACCCTATCACCCTATCATCCTATTACCCTATTACCCTATTACCCTATTACCCTATCACCCTATCACCCTATCATCCTATCCCTATCACCCTATCACCCTATCATCTTATCATCCTACCCCTATCACCCTATCACCCTATTACCCTATCATCCTATTACCCTATCACCCTATCATCCTATCATCCTACCCCTATCACCCTATCACCCTATCACCCTATCACCCTATCACCCTATTACCCTATCACCCTATCATCCTATCACCCTATCCCCCTAATCTCAACTTTTTAAATGTACTGTATTTTCTGGACTATAAGTCGCACCGGCCAAAAAATGCATAATGGAGAAGAAAAAAACATATATAAGTTGCACTGGAGTATGAAATGCAGTTGCAAGTGTGAAAATAACAAATAATATCACACATAAGTTGTATAAGTATATAAATATAAATATAAAAACGGCCAAAACTATGAAAAAAGTTGCGACTTATAGTTCAGAAAATACGGTAATCAAGCCAAATTGAAGTTCAAAACGAGGAAAAAAATGGATCAAATACAATTATTATACATTTCTTGTCTATACTGTCAATTGGACTGGAATGACTTGATAGCGTACTTCCATTTAACGCCGTGTCTAAATGTTTTCAGAATGGAGTCGTGCCTTTCCTTCCGAGCGTTCAATGCACCGTACCAAGCAGCATCAAACCCCTCGCCATCTGCAAAGTAGGCAACACAGACGGCAGCCGCTCGCTAAAGATTAAGAATCAATGCTAATGCGCCTTTGTAGAGAGACGGAGATGGGTGCTATCAAGGGAAATGGGGAGAGGGGGAGGCCTTGTCGCGCTCAGCAAAACGCGAGAAACACAATCGGATCAGCCCCTCAAATGGTGCAGAAAACTGTGATCCAAGGTACGCAGATGTCTTGTCACACCGTACGCATGCCAAAAATAAAACTACTTCATGTCGAGACTACGGAAACGTGATGTTTTTGTAATATGAGTAGTCCGTCAATATCAAAGAGCATGAGTGAAAGGAAAGAGTGCGGAGAACTGATACAAGGAGCGCTCAAGACGTAATAGGAAGAGGTGTTTGACAAAGCTTTAAGATGCTTTCGTGGGAATCGTCCATTCTACATTCTTGTTGCACTGGATCGGGAAATCATTTTCTACCCGAGCGATCAAAATAATACCATGTACTAAGGAAAATATTGTGCAATGTAAGAAAAGACACAATGTACTGCTAGAGTCGCAAGTTGTCTCAACCTGTCGCCAAGATTATTCTGGATAATTTGGCCCTTGAGCCGTCCTGGACTTTTTTAATCTGGCATTCAACTAAACAGAATTAACTAGTTTAGACGTTGGATTGGTTTAATTGTTCGTTACTCACCGCGGCATACGTTCCCGTTGTCCGGCTCGAATCCAGCTTTGCACGTGCAGCTCCCGATAGGAACCATCCACTCTCCGTCTCCATTACAGTACAGCTTTATAGGGACATCCACCTCCTCAGAATTAGCAATGCACATCCCTCTGGCGATGACCAGCGACGTGCTCTCCGCTCCCGTCAGCGTCTCGGGGAAAATTGCAAAGTTTTGAACCACGCTCGGGCACTTCTTGTAAAAAACCCGGACGGACAGAAGGGACATGCAGGCCCCGTAGTCCTGGAAAGCGAGGTAGAAACCGTTTTTCGACAAAGGTCCGAAACTTCGCACCTCTGAATTGACCTTCATGAGTCGTCCGCCGAAGTCCACCTGTGAGAAGCTCTCGTCGGCTGCGATTGTGTCCACTTTCAGATAAGGAGCCTCCATCCAAAATGCGGTTCCTTTGGTGGCGATTACGGCGTCGGTCTCGTAGTAGTAAAGGTTAAACGTCTCCTTGCACGACCCTGGGACATTCGGGATAGAGCTACAGTCCCGTACGGTGAAGCGGATCTCCACGTAGATGCGCTGAGCGCCGCGCCGGTCGATAAAGGTGGTGAGG
This sequence comes from Eucyclogobius newberryi, assembly GCF_026437365.1. Classification (NCBI taxonomy): domain Eukaryota; kingdom Metazoa; phylum Chordata; class Actinopteri; order Gobiiformes; family Gobiidae; genus Eucyclogobius; species Eucyclogobius newberryi. The sequence goes on from NW_027315746.1 coordinate 21,499,971, forward strand.
AGCCAGTTGTTTTGGCTGGGCTCGAAAACGTTGCACACCTGGTACGTCCGGATGGTGTTCAGGTTCTCGTCGTAGCCGCTCACCTCCTCCCACTGGGAAACAAAGGGAAAAATTATTAGCATATTCTTTGAAATTCATTAGTTGTTTTGGTTCAGAAACACCTCTTCTCTTTCATAATGATTGTTAGGGGGAAAATAAGTGTTGTATAAACGCAGGAGTCTGTAACAACTGTCTCAAGAGCCAAATGTGCTTCTCTTAAGCCTCTGCTGTGGGTCTTTGTACTTTGATTGAACAAAAAAGGTGAGGAAAAAATGTATATATTAGTCTGTGTTATTCATTAAGTTTGTATTTTTGTATTTTGTAGAAAAACAAAAATATCTTTCTGCAACAAAGCAATGCCAAATATTAACAGAATTTAAAAGTTAGTAGTTTTACCTCCACATTAGGTAGAGGTAGGTTGCAGTTATACATATTACATATAAAATGCACTAGAAATGACATATCGTTTCCTCAGATGTTTCCTGGGGGAGAACCCTTGGACCCCCCGCCCGCTCCAATACATTCCAATATTGATTTTCTTTAGAATTGATTAATAGCTGTAAACAGTTGACATATGATTGTTTTAAATAAATGTGTCATTACCTGTGTCTCAATTGAAATAATACTTGCGGATCTTTCTGACTTTTATTTGGTTTAAAACGGGCCAAGGGAGCTTTTTGTTGTTAAAGTTTATAGACTCCTGTCCTAACAAGTCCTACAGTTACAAAGAGAGCAACCGGATGTGTTTATTTACCATCAGTACGAGAGCAGGATATTTGAACACTCATCACAACACACTGTGGTAGTATTGTTTATTTAAGTCAGCCTAAGCTTCTACACAAGGAGGTTTAGATAATAGCTCAGACAATCTATAGCAAACCTCGTCTGTGAGACAAGGTGACCAGGGGAAGGACACTGATAATGCTGTGTATGAGAAGGACAGATGCTGTAACCATGGAGAAATGTCAACAATGATAAAACAAGTAATTACTACGAAATTTCCAAACTCACGCAACATGTGATTCAACGCATTTCGCTCTCCTTTTTGTAAACACAAAACTGTAGATAAAGCACGTTAATACAAGTTAAGCTGCTCAGAATTTGTACTCGTATTAACAAACTCCCCAAGGCCAGGCATTTGAGTCCACTTCCTGGATTAACAAAAAGATTTCACCGGCCAGTTTTTTGGAGTTTATGCATCCACTGAGAATACACAATTGTCTATCATTTCACTGAGCCATAAAGCATTTCTCAAAGAGTAAAAAATAACACTTATTCTTGCTCTCACAGCAGTAGTTTGCACACGCCACTGTTTAAGGACAAACCTAGTAATTACTTTGGATGTTGCCGTCTGTGGGTTACGAAAATAAGGTGTGTGACAAATTCAAGATTATAGGCTGCTGAATAACAATTAGAGCGACAGAACTGCTAGTGTGCGTTAGCCAAAAAGAGGTTCACAGTAGTAGATTAGCATGCAGACTGCACACTGATACAGCAGCGGCCTTCACTGGCAGGTGTGACCCAGAAAAAGTATGTTGGATGAGCGTCAGAACCCACCCCAGGGTCTTAACTCCGAAAACATGATGAAAATGTGCTATTAACTTTTGGCTGGATTCACTGAGAATTGCTGGAGAAAAATCACTTAAAGGGAAATATATCTATTGCTGGTTAAAATGTATGAAGGACGTGCAGACATTTTAGGGGTAATACTCCATTTAACTGTTGTTAGGCAGTGTACAAATCCATAGAGGAAAATTATTAGGTTCTGCTTTTTGTAGATGACGGAAATCTATCACAGTGACTTTAGGTAAGCAGATCCCCAAGTGATACAGGCATAACACTATATCGTATGTCTCCTCCTCTTGCTGACCAATAAGATTGTTCTATCATATATAGTCACATATTTCACCATTAGGGCCAGGTCTTATTACATTAAAGTGTATAATAATTGACTTCCAGAATAATAATTATGACATTATACAAGGAAATTCCATAACTTTTATATGTACAAAGAAAAGATAATTTACAATTAACAGCATTTGAGAAAACCTTTGTTAGTATAACTTTTATTTAGGAATATATCAGGAGGGCCCTTGAGAACAAGTTCTCATTTACAAGAGCGCCCTGTTCACACAACATAAAACAAGTCAAACAAACAAACAAACAAACAAACAAACAAACAAACAGGATATACAGATAAAATGCCAATAAAACATTCAACAATAGAACAATTAACACAATTAACAAATACATATACACTTACACTAAAAACATTGGATACAATTATACAAAGCAAGAGCACAGCATTGTGGGTAGTTTTTAACCAGTGCTTTGAATTCATAAAAAGGCATAACATAACTTAATTTAAAAGAACTCTGGGTTCTGTTCCACAGGAAGCAGCATTTCTGAAAGCCTTTTTCATTATTCTGTGCTGCGTCTATGCGACTGTAATTTAAGAATGTCCTAAGATCTCAATTGATGAATACTTGATCTGGTGTTCAGCAAACTTGATAAATAATAAGGCAAAGAGAGAGCGAGAGCCTTATAAAGAAACAAAAGGCAGTGCTGTTCTCTTCTGGCATCCTACGATTGCCTTACTTTAGAGTGTAATTTAGAGGTTTTGTTGAATTAGTGTTTATAGGTTTAGAAAGATGTGTGCGTCTGGGCTAAACCTTTCTATTTTTTGTCTCTACAGAAAGAACAATACACACACAATGGCAACAGCAAGGCGTCTGCTTAATATTCCTGCCTAAACATCAGAGTAATAATAAAGAGCACACACATTACATTTACACTTACAACCAGAGCTGAAGCACTGTTAAAAGCAAACACTCGCTGCATGGTTCACCCCTCCTCCTCTTTTCTCCTCCTCTTGTGGCTCCCACTTTTAATGTCTATTTTAGATCATCTAGAGCAGGGGTCCCCAACCACCGGGCCGGGGACCGGTACCGGTCCGCAGCGCATTTGCTACCGGGCCGTACAAAAACTGGAAATAGTCTATCAGTGACAGCATCTTCTCTGACGTAACTTTGGCCTGTCCCTCATGACACTAATAAGCTCGTCTGTGGATATATCTGCTCTTGTCCTGCGTGAGAACATAACTGATACGTGCATTATACATGATACGTCATCGCGGACGCGTCGCATCAAACACGCTGCTCAAAAGTACGCTCGCAAAAATGAGTGAAAAACAAAAGTCTTTGGAGAGCATTTTTGCAAAGGGGAAAAGGCCAAGTGAGGAGCAGACGAGGAGCCAGCGAGGATTTTGGAGGACACGTCTCCTGGGCAAGAATTCTGCAACTGCTACGTGATCACCTGTTTTTACTTTTACAAGAGTTTGAGCGCTACTTCCCATGCGCAAAAGATCCATGAACTGCACGTGAATGGATCCGCGACCCATTCGTGCTTAAAGCGGGCGAATCGAGCATGTGCAACAAGAGGATCAGCTGTTGGAGATTGAAAATGACGGCGATCTTAAACGTATATTTGAGGGAAGAACTCTGCTGACTGCCATATTTATGTGATGAGCTTCCACCAGTCAGAAGAACAGTGAGGACACGTGTAGCTGTACCTTATGTTACTCCAATTCGGATCTTTTGGAATAGACGTCTTAATAATGTACAAACGCGTCTATTGAGAACGTTTTGCCTTCCGAGCTGAATCGAATGGAAGCCCAAGCCCCGCCCACTTTCACGCATAACCTGGCACACCGGTCCGTGAAAATAAAACCTACATTATTCCGGTCCGTGGTGCAAAAAAGGTTGAGGACCCCTGGTCTAGAGATCATCCACATCATGACATTGTTTAGCCAAGTAAAAGTCAGGAAACATAACAGCCTAAATAAAGTATGAATATTAATAATACTGGTAATAAACCATTTATATAATTATCATAGACTATAAAGTTGTTTTTGTGGATTATTGATTGTATTTTGTAGGATAAAAGTGTCTCAAGTTGTTAGAGCGGTGTAGTGTGAACTCTTTCAGACTCTGTAATCACTCAGTCCAGTCGTGTAGTGTGGACCCTCCTCAGTGGGCAACTTGATTGGTATAAAACTATAATTCATGTGCATGTCGAGTGCTTGAAGGTGGTATGGACGATTTTTTTCAGCAAATTTTTTATCATATTTCCTCGTGGCGTGGATAAATCATTTGTCCTGCCACGTATCAATCATAAAACACACCTATCGCTCACCTGCAGCCGCGTCAGGCTCGTCCCCACGTTTCCGCGTGCCTAAGCGCATGGATCTATCATAATATAGTTCCTTCAGTGTACGGGGCAAAATGAAGACGGAGAAAGACAGTTCGAGCTGACTCAGAAGTGGACAGAAATCTACGGGAGACGAGCGATGCTCTCCGTTGCGCTAATAAACAAACGCACGTGTGTGTTGTATCGGTCCGCTCGGGGAAGTGCGCATGCGCACTTCCGCCTGAGTTCTCAAAACGCAGAAAAATCGTCCATACCGCCTTTAAGGCGGCAGCACACATAACGCTATTGTGAGTTTGAATCCCGACTCCAACAATTGACTGTATGTCCTCCCTTCCTCCCTCAGCCCCTAGTTTATGCTGAGCTGTCCTGTCAATCAAAGCCTACGGTCCCACCAAAAAAAGTTGAAAACCATGCGCACTTGATGTATGTGATTAGATGCAGATATCTTCTATGCTATACATTCTGAGATGCTATTGAGATCACTGAGAATAGGCAGAAGTGTTTGCAGAAGTTTGAAAAAATGTGTGAGTATATTTGTGGGTAAAAAAACATTGCAATGACTTCTCCGGCGCCATTTTAGTATCCAGTGATAAATGAAAACAGCGCTTTTTTATATTTTGTGTAACCTCTTTATGGCATTGTGAAACTTGGGGACAAAAACAAGCTATTTAGCGGGAGAGCGAGGGCAGCTGGTAGTAAAAAGGAGGAAGACCCAGAGGGGAGCGTGATCCTGGCGACATGATGAACGAGTTTACAGAAATCTGAGGTGCAAATTAAAACACCCTATGAGCCCTCTACGCCCTCCTCTTCCTCCCCCATCCACCCCCCTCCACCCCCCTCCACCCGCCTCCACCGCCCTCCACACCCCTCCTCTCGTCTCCGCTCCATAATGACCATTCATCAGCATTACAGCAACCTGTCCCTTTCAGCGCCGCCTGTTCATTAATACAAGCCAGGCCTGAGCTCCGGCGCTAGAGTCTACGGGAGGGGGTCTTCTCAGCCCCTCGTCTAGTCAAATGACCACCATCTTTCACGCGGTGCACTGGCCCGAGGCGTCTTTCATAATGCCCGTTGTAAAAATCTGTCCAGAGATTCATTGGCTCGTGTGATAATGGGTTTTTACTTTTTACTTTTCAGAAGACGTCTTGTGTCTCCAAAGTGTCAAAGATAAACCGTACTTGCAGCGTGCACATAATCTTCCATTAGGTTTGTGAATCCTGCCGTTTGGAATCAGTTTCAATCTATTATCAAGCTGTTTATAATTTACTACATGGTTTACTGACCGCATGTCAGTTTGATGATTGTTATTTGAACGTTGACCATTTACACTTGCAATTATGGATGAATGGATTTGTTGGTAAATTGATAATTATTCAGGTCACAATATAATCATATAAACTAAAAATAAACATAATCATGGCCATTTTAGAAGCACAAATAAATCATAAGAACATCAAATCTGAACCCACTTGTAAGTGCTATGAAAGTGCATGAGTGAGGAAGAATGAGCTGTGTAGATGTATACATTTACCACTGATTTATTTATAAAAATGGAAATGTGTTTTTATGTATTTTATATCAGTAAAAAAGTGTAGAAAAGGACAGGAATTGAAAATATAGCACTGGCTATAAACTTTGTGGGCATTGCATGGGCTACAAGCTTTGTTTTGTAACTATGTATGATTGCATTGTCCCTGTTAAATAAAATAAAAAAATGAAAAAATCTGTTCAATTTATTACAAAAATGATTTTTCTATGATCGTATTAACTTGACTTTTTCATTCAGAACATTTGATTTGATAAAGCTGGCCGCCTTGGACATAATGAACGGATGTCTTTGGAGCGTACTTCTGGCAGTCGGGAAGAAGGCAATCACAAAAAAATGGATGACACAAACTGCTCCGACGATTAAGGACAGGACGCACATCATAACCGACAGACGCACCATGAAAAAAATAGCCGCTGGCCTCAGTTTGAAAATGGACAAATTCAATAAAACAATGGAAAAAATGGGACTCTTTGTTGGTTGACACCACCGTACTTTCTTTTTTGTATCCTTTGCCTACACCGAGTTCTCATTTCTTATTTTTTCTGTTTTTCTTTTTGTTCAGTTAAAAAAATAAAAAATGTTCAAAAAAAAACAATTAAAAACTGTTTAGCTAGTGGAAATGGAATTAGAGTATAGCTATTTTACCGTTTGATCTGATGTCAATAATCATGAAAAATTGTTAAATTACAATAATGTTCTGCTTCTTCTAACTACTATAACAATATGCAACGTATACTGCTAGAACTCCAACAATAAACAAGGCTTCTGCCACTTAATAAACATATGAGTAACAATATAACAAATTTCCACCCCTTCTTTCAACAAGCTTCAATAATCTTTAAAGTCCACATTAAGATTCCTGCCTTCCCTCTCCACATCACTTATGTATATTCAATCCCCGCTGTAGCACGATGGCAGACGTGACCCAGAGGAGGAGGCACAAATGAAAGTATCACGGCCTGTCACCTCTCTGATAATGGGATCTTCTGGTCACCGAGTCCATTCTATCTTCAAGGACCACGTCACATCACACGACTTAGACAAGTGCCAATTTATTTAGTGTCTATAGATTATATATGTGCCTGGCATGCATCATTCACTGTAACTGTCAACCTGTGCATTATGTTGGCAGCGCATTTGAAGTAGAAGCCATTTGAATGTACAGTATAGTGTCTCTATATAGGGTAGGTTAATCACTCTGCCAGAACGTCATTTTAATTGAATTGTAATAAAGGTTGTCAAAAGTATCAACAATTAGATAATAATCGATAAAGTATCTTTTTTTTTTTTTTTTTTTTTTTTTTGACCTTTCCTGACCAGTTTCATAATGATCTTGAGCTTTATCAGAACTAGTACAAGATCACATGGCAACAGAAAGAAAGTATTTTGTGTCGAGTCTATTTTTGATATCGTTGTGGTATTGAAATCAGCATTAAGTGTCAACCCTACTCCTCAGTATTGAAATTGACACTGTTTGTACTGTAGAAATGATTTAGTTTGTTTAGAAATGTTATCCACAACACTATATAATTTTCTTATCTTGGTTTAATAAAGGTTGAATAGTGTGTTCCAGCAATTACAGATAAACCTGGCAACCACATACCAGCCAATATAGCTATTTTAATCACTGTTTTGACATGTATGTATGGCTGACGTGCATTTAAATCAGTAAATTACACGTGTCAAACAAAAGGAAAGGCAAATAGACAAAAGCTGACTTGCCACACTAGATGAAATTATTGATTAAAACCTCTTTGTGGAAGCTATAGAACCTTATGGCTGTACTCTAATAGCTTGCTTTTTATCCATTAATACAAATTCATCTTCCGTCTCTTACTTTGACTGTCGAGTGTGGTCATTGCGCATCATTACTGCCTTTTTGTTTCATGGACATCAGCGCCGAGATGGAACTATATGGATCCACATAGGGCCTAATGTTTGCATTAATGACCGGTTGCAGTTCACGGAGCCAAGACCCGGCAAAGCTCGAGCTGGACTGATGGATCAAATGAAAATACACTAGAATATGCAGCCAGCGCCTCGGTCCTCTCAGCCTCAGCTCCCTGCCATCAAGCCATCGATACTGAGCCCTCATAAAGGCCATTCATCACATTGATCTCCTGCCATTATCCTCACGGGCTAAAATAACACAGGCTGCTCGCATATGGACACAATGCAGGGACTAGTGGCGTGCGGGATCAAGGGGAGAGCGGGGGGGACTGGATCAATAAGCTGACAGGGCGCACCTCTCCACACATGAATGTTACATCTATGGACAATGACAAGGGGGAATGGGCTCTCTGCAGCGCACCGTACAGCAGGAGACAGGAGCGGAGCTGATTTCTGTCAGGATAATGTGACGTTTTTTCTATAGATGCATCTCCCACAGCACAAAAGAGCACAGGAACCTTTTTCACAGCTATTCACACAGGAGCAGATCATGTACTGTGAAGAGTGGAGTTCCTTGCATCAGTGCTGTAATTTGCAGAAAGGGAAAAAACACAGAACACACAAAAAAACGGAGAGAAGTTAACAATACGCAAAGAAACACAAGCAGCACAGAACGATCACATAATACAAAATCATGACGCACTAAACTCGTCCCATCTAGTCTAGGGTTTCCATCTTCTGAATGTCGGTCACAATGTCAGTGCAGTCATTGTGTGTCGGTGCACATTGTGTTGTAATGGCCTTTATTCCTGACGCCAAAGATATCCATTTATTGTGTCCATTGCAGGAGTTTTGAGGCCCAAATACATGCTAATGGTTTGCTTCCTGGCTACCACAGTCTCCTTGTGAATAGTGAGCACTTATGAAAAAATGTGACCGACAGGAATTCCCTCCAAACATGTCAGTCAAAATAAAATTAACACGTTTTAAATGTTATAAGAATTGGACTTCCTCCTCCTTGTGGTATTTGGAGAGCTTTTCATTTGCACCAAAATGGCTGCATGATGCTGCAGAACACGCGTCAACGTTCAATAAAATAGAATTGCAGAATGAAGTAAGTACGGAGCTGTGGGCGTGACATGGAGAACAGTGAAGACATGGACTGACTCAGATTACTCAAATATGCATAAATCACTCAAAACACAACTCTGAGTGGTTTAATGACATGGGCGAACAATTATAATATGGTTAAAAGCTCCTAAAAATCCATTTTTCATAATAAGTCTCTCGACATTGCGTGCAGTGATTTGCATACTGTATTCTACATTTTTTTGTATGTTATTTTGGTTCCCTTTGGATCCATTTGTGTTGTTATCAGCCTGTAAATGTGCTCTTGAGTACTTACAACATAAAATAATATATATTTACTGAAAACCACACATTGCCAGTCAGGAGTTTCTTCATTGGGATTTGGTTTTAGCACTACTAGCAGCAGAAGGAATTATAGGGAAATACGACGACGCTAACACAAGCATGCAGTTGTAATTGACAAAATTGTGTGAGGTGTTTTTGTGAGGCTCAGAGAAGGAGTAGAGAAGACCTCATAAAAAGGATTCATGGACAAGGAGGATTGAAGCTAAATACAACTCCAGCTATGATGCTGAAAAAACAAAATCGAATTCAATTTTTGGATTCCCCCAAATAAATATTAGCTAACCCATTTTGGAGAGTTTGGGAGCATAGGAGAATAGGGACATTGTGAACATATGTCACATTTATTTAACAACTAAGAGGGGGAAATGTCTCTATCCTGGTTGGTTCCATAACTAGAGAAAAGGATAGTGGATTATACTGGCTGGGCATTGGCTACATTAATGAAGATAGTGGCTGACAACTGTAAGCTCATCACTCAACCTCTGTCAATCCACAAGCCCTGAATGTATACGCATCCATCAGGCCAATCTATAGGCTGCGGCCGACAGCTGGATCCTCAGTGGATTCACTCAAACTGATTGCTCGTCAAATCAGAGTCAGTTAAGACACCTACAAGCCCCGGAATGAGCAGGGATGGATGATAGGCAGCTAAGAGAATGTTCTGTACTCAGGGTTACAGTGTTAGCCTGAAGCAAAATGTTTTTTCATTAGAAGTCATTACTTTGTTAATTTACTGTACTTTTGTGGGAGGATCTTTGAACATATGAATGGAATGGAAATTTTGTTTTAAAAAGGACATTACAAAATATAGTTCAAACTAATCTTTTTGGGAAATTGATCAAATGCTACAGGTAAAAAACATAAAAGGTGCATTTATTGTTGCTATTGCTTTGCTTTGAATGTTCCACAATATGACATTAGACATATCTATCTTACATTCATTCATTTACAGGTGTTTTCGTTGCGACCTATCAATCAATTTCATTTCCCTCAAAGAAAAACAAATACATTCTTTCCATTTGTATATCATAAGTCCCAAGGTTGTGGCAAAGAGACAAAAAAAGAACATGATAAGAGGCGTTCCTTGTCTCTGTTAGTGATCTGTGTGTCGTGCCCGCCCCGCCCGATCCTCCTGGGACTGAAGTGAAGAGGGCGGACCGCTCCACTGCTGAGCACTCTCGACTGAAGCGTCAGTGTTCATCTATCACAGCGGGGCCCAAACATGTGGGCGGGGGCCGGAGACACATTACTTTTCATGACACGGGCTCGCAGGATGGACATTTCAATAATGAGCCTATTTGTTATTCACCGCGACGCAGCCACGTTCGCACTAAAGGTGGGAAAAAGTACACCTTTGCATAATCCATTTTTTTTTTTTTTTTTGCTATCAATTAAGCATGAATAAATCTGGGCTCGGGAAACACGGTTTGAGTGGAGCTTGTGCTGAGTAAGACGTGGGAAGTGGCAGAGGGGTTAGAGCGGAAAGAGGTATAGATGGACTTTTGGGTTTTGGGCTGTTCACCATTCACATACAGTAGTCAATTAATTGGTCTAGACAGTCTTAGTTGTTTAAATTATGTATTAGATTGTTTTTGTAATATAAGGATTGGAATGGACCACAGCAGGAAGTGAGTCAGCTGGAGTTTTGTGAGTGACACATAGAAACATGGTGCTTCTCATTTAGTGTTTTTTTGCATGAGAACAAATTTGAGAGACTCTTGAATGAACGAATGTTTTATTCCGAGAATATGAGCACGGCTGTATCTCTAATTGGCAGAACACTCAAAAAGAAAAATGTCGACATAATATATGTACATTGACAATTATGCTTAAGACAAGAACTTGACGCTGCTCGCAAAAAAGGGAGTGAGAAGAAGTAAAAATACTTATTTACTCCCACCACCAGTAAACAACTGTACATACGTGTGGAGCCTACAGTATTCTTATTTGTACATTTAAAAAAGAAAAACATGACATATTCTTTTGAACTTAGAGGGATTGTTTGGAGGAAAAGGGCCATGACGTTGGGAATGGCGGGTCTTGAGAAATAGTGTCCATGTTTATGTTTATGTTTATGATCATAGTATTGAGTCTTTTCCTTAGTATCAAAGTACTTACAGTATGATACCAATATTGTGCATGGATGTATATGAAGTTGTGTGTGTTATAAAAAATGTCCCGCAGAGAGTGAATGCAAGAGCTGAGTGGCCAAAAGGACAGAAAAGATAAATTTGATGAGTTAGGACAGCGACACAATTAATTTCTTGCTCAAAATCATTCATATTTAAAAAGGCCAAGGTCTCAAAAGGACATCGTGTTCTGAGTCGACATGAACAGCTAGCACAGCAACAACTTTATACTCATGTGGGACAAAGATGCCATTTTCTATTTCCCACCTCTCATTGCAATCTCCAGAGTTGTCAGATTTTTTTTTTTTTTCTTCCCAAAGACTGTTTCAAATCGCTCCAGCCTAATGAGCGAATTTGCATTTGAACCTTTGGGCCAGTTTGCTCAAGTCAATGGACATGTCATTTGAGGCAACAGTTGGTTTGGGAGCGCGCTAACCGACTCTGCTCTGGGAACATTTTCCTCGCGCGACTCGTGCCACGCGGCGCCGGCTCAGAAGTCTCAAATATGCGCGGCCACGATTGCAATTATCATTTGTGATCAGCTGTGTTATTGAATGAGGGCCGGTGTCGGGGGCCGGTGCATGGGAGTGATTATTTAGGCCTGGTTTCGCCTGGCTGAGTGTGATGGATGGGGAGGAAATGGTGATGTCTGAAACAGCGCCGTCCTGCCACATCCCTGCAACTCTATAATTACGCTCACATAGTTTGACTAGACTCCAATCCGTACTGTCGATCCCTGTCGGAACTGCTCGGACTGAAGATTTGCTCCCGTAAACTGTACGAGGGGCTTGTTGCCGAAGACTGGAGAGGTATTTTCTTCGCTAGCGTTCCGAAAAAGCTGTAAACTGCAGGAAATGTTTGTTTGATTCAATTTCTGACTTCTAACTTTATGGTCCCCTGAGCCAGCAACAACACGAAAGTTTCTCACAAGACGAGAAGCGAGATTGGGGCCACAAGAGCGCGACACAATGATAATTTGACACGATATAAAACTGTAAACAATTTTAGCATCACAGTTTCTATTTTGTGTCATGTTTGTGCTGACACTGTAGCGCTGCATTTTGGAACGGCAGCTTCTCAAGACCAGCGTTCACTCTTGTTTAGAGCTTGTTCCATCCGAATTGAGGTACCGTATTTTCCGCACTATAAGGCGCACTCTGGGTTATAAGGCACATTGACAATGAATGGTCTATTTTTTATTTTTTTTTCATATATAAGGCGCACCGGACTATAAGGCGCATTAAGCGAAACACACAAAATCGCTTCGAGGTCATTAAGCACAGCCAGAATTCATCCATATATAAAGCGCACTGGATTATAAAGCGCACTGTCGTTTTTTGAGGAAATTAAAGGCTTTTAAGTGCGCCTTACAGTGCGGAAAATACGGTAAACGTTTATGATCCTGATCCGTTCAATGCGGCACCAGGATCTTGAACGAGCCTTCAGGATTCAGAACAACTTTAACTGGAGGATTTTATCTATGGTGTTAAAAGCTGGTCTATTTATAATGCATTTTTCACAACTGGGACAGAAGCCTCTCCATGGTGCTGCTTAGAATTTGCATTAATTTGGGTTGCCAGTAAATACACCGAGGAAAATATTTTTACATTTATTTAGCATCATATTTGCTGGCTATGTTTACATGCACACCAAAACGCATTATGATCACATTTCTGAACCCTTAAGTTTATTTTAAGGACATGCAAACTGTAAAATTGGATGTAGGTAATCAGAGTGAGTGATCAGAATGAAATCAGATTACGCTCATCAAATTGTGCTGTTTACTTCTCATTTTGATCATCTAAAAACAACAAAAAAATCTGCCAATAAACAGATTTGGATGTGCCGGTATCTACAGCCATCATATCTGAGCCTTGTTGAGATATTGAGATGTATTTATTCAACGTATGCACATAAGAAAACAAAAAAAGATGATGTCGATAAAGTAGGTACTGGAAGAGAAGAAAAACTAAAAGGGCTTATATAAAAGTTTGATGACTAAAATTCAAAAGCAACATTCAATGAAATATCAGACACTTCCTTAAACCATTCTTAAATTACATTTCTGATATGTTGTCACTAGTGAAATGTGAAAATTGGATTCATCATTTAAAGCTTCTAAATCACAGGTAAAACTGAGCTCTTGATTGACACATTTTATTAGATGAAAATTACTATTTTGATAAGTATTATATCAATGAATCACTGCATTAATTGTAAAGAAGTGAAGCGCTCGGGGATGGTAGTTTTAGTTTTAAGCAATCTAAAGTTTGAAAAGCCAGGTCAAAAAAGGTTAAACCAAAGTTGAGCTGTTGTGGTTTTATCAGACGGGTCGTGATATCAGACCTAACACCAGAGCCTCTGTCAGTGGAGGCGCTGGAGCTCCAGAGCCTCTGTCAGTGGAGGCGCTGGAGCTCCAGAGCCTCTGTCAGTGGAGGCGCTGGAGCTCCAGAGCCTCTGTCAGTGGAGGCGCTGGAGCTCCAGAGCCTCTGTCAGTGGAGGCGCTGGAGCTCCAGAGCCTCTGTCAGTGGAGGCGCTGGAGCTCCAGAGCCTCTGTCAGTGGAGACGCTGGAGCTCCAGAGCCTCTGTCAGTGGAGACGCTGGAGCTCCAGAGCCTCTGTCAGTGGAGACGCTGGAGCTCCAGAGCCTCTGTCAGTGGAGACGCTGGAGCTCCAGAGCCTCTGTCAGTGGAGACGCTGGAGCTCCAGAGCCTCTGTCAGTGGAGACGCTGGAGCTCCAGAGCCTCTGTCAGTGGAGGCGCTGGAGCTCCAGAGCCTCTGTCAGTGGAGGCGCTGGAGCTCCAGAGCCTCTGTCAGTGGAGGCGCTGGAGCTCCAGAGCCTCTGTCAGTGGAGACGCTGGAGCTCCAGAGCCTCTGTCAGTGGAGGCGCTGGAGCTCCAGAGCCTCTGTCAGTGGAGGCGCTGGAGCTCCAGAGCCTCTGTCAGTGGAGACGCTGGAGCTCCAGAGCCTCTGTCAGTGGAGACGCTGGAGCTCCAGAGCCTCTGTCAGTGGAGACGCTGGAGCTCCAGAGCCTCTGTCAGTGGAGGCGCTGGAGCTCCAGAGCCTCTGTCAGTGGAGACGCTGGAGCTCCAGAGCCTCTGTCAGTGGAGGCGCTGGAGCTCCAGAGCCTCTGTCAGTGGAGGCGCTGGAGCTCCAGAGCCTCTGTCAGTGGAGGCGCTGGAGCTCCAGAGCCTCTGTCAGTGGAGGCGCTGGAGCTCCAGAGCCTCTGTCAGTGGAGGCGCTGGAGCTCCAGAGCCTCTGTCAGTGGAGGCGCTGGAGCTCCAGAGCCTCTGTCAGTGGAGACGCTGGAGCTCCAGAGCCTCTGTCAGTGGAGGCGCTGGAGCTCCAGAGCCTCTGTCAGTGGAGGCGCTGGAGCTCCAGAGCCTCTGTCAGTGGAGACGCTGGAGCTCCAGAGCCTCTGTCAGTGGAGGCGCTGGAGCTCCAGAGCCTCTGTCAGTGGAGGCGCTGGAGCTCCAGAGCCTCTGTCAGTGGAGGCGCTAGAGCTCCAAAGTTCAGAACTTCTTTTGAACAGTCCCGTTTTTCCTTCAATGGACCCGTCCTGTGGAACTCTTTTCACTGATTTGAAACTGCAGAGTGACCAGAACATCTTTAACACACGTCTGAAACTGTGGCTGTGGCAGTTTGCACACATGATCGTTTTAAGTGAAATCCATGTTATTATTGCTACTTATCTTTGCCAAGTTTCAGATTTTTTTGTGTAATGCATTGTTCTAAAAGCCCCCCAATGGACAGGTGTTGAAATAAATCAAAAACATACTGAATATACTGGTAATAATGGTTAAAATGGTTAAAATGAATAAGATGAATAAAATTAATACAATTAATACAATTAATACAATGTAAAAAATAAATACAATAAATAACATAAATACAATGAATACAATTAATACAATAAATAAAATAGTATACACCAAATGTAATACATATTACTATTATAAATATTAGGATGAATAAATGGGCAGAAGATGTATAGAACACTACTAAACCTAAAAACACCCTCTGGTCACAAATGTACCAAAAAGTAACCAGCTGTGCACCTCCGCTGCACCCCGGACTCGACACATTCACTGTAAAGGAAAAGGTCACTGCCACCAGAAAAACAAATTAGTAGCAAAAAATTAAATTAACCAAAACAAAACAGCGCTGGCCTGTGCGGCTAATGCGCTACTAAGTGAATTCATTTATCTGCTGAAGCACCTGGCGACAACCACTCAGGCGCCTTCACAGCTGACACCGGGGCCATTGTAACCACGGGCAACATTACCTCCATCGCCCTGCTCAAAAGCTCAGAGCAGAACTGTGTCCAGACCTGACAGCCCCATGGAGGGACTGTGGACAGCGGAGCCACTGGGTCACCGTGACTCACAATATGTTTATGCAATCTGAAGGTGGAGGTAGAAAACAGTCCACTCCAGAGAACTCAACTTTAGTTTTTGTCTTAAATTGGCAAAAGTTTTTTTTTTGTCACACCAATTCATTATAACTTCACTTGATTTGCACTTTTAATCTTCACTGCTGTTGTCTGACAGGCGTTTGAAGGTTTAATCTGGGCACATTTCATATTTGGGCAAAAAAAAAAATCTGATTTAACTTGCAGTGAGATCGCATCAGTGAGACATTTTGTTGGAAGACAGATTTAAATTTAAATCATATGTAGTTTAAACGTTGCAGGTGATGTATGGAAATGAAGCATAACTCTCTGTAGCCTGTAGGTCAGAGCTTCTCAAAGTGTGGTGCACCTGTTTAGTCGGGATCTTTTAAACTTGCTCCGCTAACTGACCCTTGGTACGGATATATAAAGCCTTTCTGAATAATATGTTGCGTGTGCATTTATATCGCCTCATTTCTGCTTTGATCCCATGTGCTTTTTGTGGGAAATATGAAATATGGATTTATGTTTTAACCCCGGAGGGAGGCGCGTCAGGAAAGGTTTGAGAGGCACTGCTGCAGGCACTGAAGAAGTTCTGGGCTGACTCATCTTTGATTAGCCAACTTAAAGGGGACATGGCAGAAGATCTCACATTGATTATCTCTCACACAAGACCACAAAGCCACAGCTAATTCATACAGAGAGGCTCTAATCGTGTCTTAGTTTGTAAAACATGAGATAAAAGTCACAATTCATTCCAAAACCTCAAAAAATAACTATTAAAAAGTAAAAATAATGAATTGACTGATTTGACGTCTTCGGCTGATTAACTGACTAATTCACTAAAAGCCTAAAGCCCTGAAAAAGTAATGATGTAACAAGACAAGGCATTTTGTTCTTAATTGTGTAACTTTGCTTTTTGGTTAGTTATATACAGGACAATTTGGGAGCCTTTGTTCACAGATTTTATTATTTTGATTTGATTAATTTACTGTTTTTTTGTTGTTTTTTTAAATACATAAACTCTGTAAATAAGTCCCAAATGACTAGATTAAATGTTACCGTACTAAATGGGTGGTAAACTTCCTTCAAGCCTTAATATTGGGTACATTTCTTTTACAGTCCAACATACCGGTGAACTCGGCTTACGGTATTTTTGTGGATTCCTGCCAGATCTGACACCTGACATCTCCAAAACCACTCTGAGAAGCAAACGGCGGCCGTGACCGAGCGAGAGAGAGACTTTGAGCCCAGCGACAGCTCAGACAGAAATACTAGAAAAGAAAGACGTAGGTGAAGGAGGAGGATTTAAACCTTTGCATCGGTCACTCCCACTGTGCACAATATACTCCGCTGCAGCCCTCCCGCTATCACACTTCCTTACCACGTCACACAAACGCCTTCCCCCCCTCCATCTATTTTCTGTCCTACTTTTACCACTTTGTTCTTTTATTCATACTTTGATGGGAAATTGTCTCAGCGTCCTGGCACATCCGACAGAATTCTCAATTGTCAAATCTGGAAGGCAAATTCACAGGCGAAGGGAATCAATAATTGAAGCGGCCACATGTCATTTGGCTCGCAAAAGGAGGAGGTAGAGGGGGAAAAAGCAGCACAGCGAGAGATGAGCTTGATGTGAAAACGCAGGGTGCATTCTGTATACTTTGTCCCGTCTCAAATTATATGAGAATTTCGATGTAAAAAAATAAGGTTTCCATAATGGCGCCATTGTGGATTGAACGAGTGAAAGTGTCTCATTGTCTCTCCCAGTTTGCATGCTGAGCTGAAACGTAGACGCATGAATATTGCCAATACCAAGTGAGTATATCTGCTGTTTCACCATCAGGCCAAGGAAATATAAAGGTACATTGAATTTAGTTTTAAGCTCTCAGGAAGACAATAAAGTGAAGTAATAACAGGAGAAGAAATATGTGCGTTTCCAAGAACTTCATACAGAAGCTATGGAAATTACACTGAAAAGCTTCGACAAATGTACAAGTTTCTCTGCAGTAGATGGAGGTAGAAGGATAGGGGAAACACTTGGAAATATCAGGTAGTGTCAGAGAAGAGGTTGTGGTCCAGAATCAGGATGTGCTGTACTTTGGCTCCACAATGTGCCGGTCGGCTGCTCGTTCACAATGTTAGACACGGGAAATCCTTCCTGCTGCGGCCATCCAACTGCTGAACTCTGAGCTGCAGAATCCTCTTGGTCAAGTCACTGTGCAATATTCAGCTCACTTGTAAAATTGTGCAATACGTACCCTCACCCAATATAAATACTGTGTTTTCCGGACTATATGTCGCATTGGAGTATAAGTCGCACCAGCCAAAAAATGCATAACAGAGAAGAAAAAAACATATATAAGTCATAAATACGAGTATGAAATGTGGTTGCAAGTGTGAAAATAACAAATAATATCACATATAGGTCGTTCCGGAGTATTAGTTTAAGTATATAAGTATTAATATAAGTTACACCCCGGCCAAAACTATTAAAAAAGGTGCGACTTATAGTCCGGAAAATACTGTATGTATGTAAATGTTTTAAGTTAAAGTTAGAGTTTTTTTATTCTTACTCTAATACAGATTTTTAGTCATTCTGATTTAGATTTAAGAGTTTGAGAGTGGGGATGTCGCAATATCAAATGTTACGGTTATTGTGAAAAAAACATCAGCGTTTAACAATTACTTGCGATAACTGTGATAATGACCAAACAACAGATTTTTTTTTTTTTTTTTTTTTGGTTCCCATTTTTAACACTTAACTAAAAACGTACATTCCAGTTAAGTCTATTTTTCGGACAGTAGATTGAATTTAAATAAATTTGAATGTTTTAGTTAATTATATTATGACCTAAATACACTATTATCAATCAGCCTAATCGACGGTTATATTGTTAATCAACTGTAAGATGCTGTTTAAACACAGTCAAGTACTGGTATAATTTCACCTGTGAAAGCAACGGTTAGCTACTGATATGCAGAATGGTAATTTACTGGGATTTACTGGTAATTCGGTGGGAAAACAGTACTCATACGGTGACGTTACAGCGAGCAGGGAACGTGTAGGAATCTAAACATCCAAATTCGAGAAGACTTTTAGGTAATAATCCCGCTCTAAGAAGCACCGAGGGGAGTCTTTCTCAGTATGTGCTTGTGAATATAACCACACAAATGCACTCGTTGCTATGCTCTCCCCATTGACGCGGCCCCGTCTGGGCGAATGCCCTCCTCTCATCTGGACGCGGCTCCGTGACTCACCGCTCCGCCGCCATCTTCCCTCCAAGTCCATTTGAGCGGGTTCAAAGTTCATTCCGCCTTCGCTCCATCTTAACACCATCCTCTACAGGCGTGTATCTTTATTCAGCAGACCTCACCATTCTCTTGACTTTTTGAAGGTTTTTTCCCTTCTTTCAGCCTGTTAAGCCTCCGTACCGGTGAGTCTACGTGTCTGTCAGCTTATGAATAATTGAGGCGTATTGAGCCTGGTCAGCAGATGGCGAGATGGCTGTTACGGATCTATTCACGCACTTTAGAACCGGCTCGGGCTGCGCTGACGACTGCACACGAGAGCTCCGTTAAGCGCATGAAGCACGGGAAGCGACCAGGCAGATAAGTCCTGATTTTCTCCTCAGATGCCTCCAATACCACCTGTAATTTGTCTCGTGCTTAAGAGGGAGTGATTTTAAATAGACAGGTTCTGGATAAAACAAAGTGTCCTAACAGTGTTTATGGGAGGAGACCTTCTTAGTCTGTGCAAATGATATTGCTCTGTATGTGGACGATACATTTACAGCATACCAATGAGTAAATATGAATAATAGACATAGGAATGTGTTAATTATTAATTGCCATGAAGCTATTTGTCCAACAATCAAAAAATATTGTTGTTTTACACTTGATTAATAAATGCTGAACCAGTTACAGAGCCAGAGCACAACTCTTTGTCAAGGTTCACGTTTTTATCAAACTATTAAAAGAGGTAATGTATGCAAAAAATGATGTTCCCAGAAATATCTAAATTTGTTGTCAAAATCTTTTCAAAATTTCAGTAAAATGTATTGTTAAGGATGAATGTCTCTCTCCATGCACAGTGTTATGTGGTATGGCAAAATAAATGAATCACAACATGTTCTTTTATTGACACCATGTGCTTCACTAGTTTACTCGGCTGTACGTGGTCGAATGCCTGTCACTTATTTGGTCAGTACCAATGCCAGACTGTGCTCAGCGTCATGAGATTACCAGCTCTGACGATTTGCTGAATGTCCTCCCTGCTCTCTCTCCCCTTTTACTTACTCTCTTGTCAAATACAGTAAAGCACAGTTATTTATATGCATTATAAATAAACAACATTGCCCCGCCTCATGCACTTTTCAAGCACATTGCACATTTGGATGACATTGTATATTTAACCTTAGGAATTATTTTCTTATTTTTAATTTATATTTATGCATCTCAATTTTCTATTTGATTATGTTGTTCTTATTAAGAACAAAAAATCATATTTATTCACAGGCTATTTCATTGACAATGCTTTATATTTGTGCCATTTAACGAAAAAAAAAGAATTATCATTTGATTTCACGTCCAAACTCTACTTCTAACAGTCAATTAAAAATCCCCAAGCTGATTATTGACTATTTAAAATGTGATGAAATGCAAAGCTCTGCACCTACAAACAAAAAACAAACAAACAAACTGTAACATGCACAGTTCCCTCTCAAAAGAGCGGACAAACCTACACTGAAAACGAACTCCAAAAGCCATCTTGTAACCTCCTGTCCTACTTGCAGGAGGCGATATGCGACGGCACATATCACCGCTGCGGTTTATGTCCGCGCACACACACAGGGGCTCATGTGACACCCATGCGCCGCACGAGTACAAACAAAAACACATCCGATTCAAATCCACTCTATCTCCCACCTGCTACACAATCCAAATGTCAGCCTCTCATCCACGCCGCCCGCTTTAACTCTTCCGTTTACGGTCCTCGCTCGCGCCTCATTTGGCCCCCTCTTTATCCTCTTCCGCACCGCAACCTCAAGTTCTCCACGCTTCACAGCACCAACTGGCCCTTGTCGGTGCGGCAGTCGCCTCGGTAACCCGCGTAACCCCCGGCGACACCCCCCCCCCCTCGCCCCAGCATAGAAGCCCGGTCACATGAGTTAACCCAGGCCAGCCTTTCCGCACACACAGTTCGACGCCACAAGGCTTTTCCCTGGCTTTGGTTCTCATACAATTGATCCTTGCGCCCCCACGACTCGAAATCTGACCAGCGCTACCCCCTTCCTGCATTTTCCAAATACCTCTCAAGCTCTTGGTCCCCCCCGTCATCACGGTTTGTGCCATGGAATTTGTCAAAATGCCTCCAGACTTCGAATTGAAAGTGAAAACACCTTTTATTTTTTAGATGAGGGGGGAAACGAGATGGATGGTAGTGGCGCTTCCCTTTATGTGTGTGTTTTGACAAAGGTTTTATATCAGATGCCCTTATCAATGAATCATCTCCCTTAATTTCTCTCTACTTAACTCTGTGGCCAGATTGAGCTTTATATCCTAATAAAGCAGAGAACAATATAATGGGAAGGACTCAGAATGCTGTGTAAGTGCCCGCTTTAGTTTGTCCTTGAATATTCCACAGTGAACATGTAAACACTTGAACATACAAACAATACTAAACATTTGAACATGCTTTTTCATGAATTAAATAATCTGTACATTTCTGTGGATAATTGTATGGAAAGACGGCAGAAGGATGAATGCAGAACAGCCTGTGCAATCTGTTGGAGTCTGCGTGTCCTGGTCTAAGAACACACAGGACTGATGGCTCTAAATTGCCCATTGTGAATCAATGTCCTGCCTGTGACTCACGGGTCATTGTTAAGCACTTGCTGCATAGTTTGGTTTTAAGTCCAAGGTCTCCTGAGTACCTTAGAATAATATTAACAAAGGCTTTGGGTGAAGTTTTAGATGTACTATACTAGATTATGATTAGACTTGCTCTGCATCCTCTTTTTTACAGCAAGCACCACTGTTATTTTGTGGATACATCATAACAGAACAGAAACTTCAAACAAAGGGTCATATTTCTGTATGTTTCTGTTTAATTTTACAATCCATTCACAGCTTGTGCAATACTTCAAAGACAAGTACAAGTACATTTCTGATGGATTGCCCTTTTCTGTATATTGCCATTGGTCTAGTTAAGCAATTTCTTACTTTTTTTATAATATCATCTATTCCTATATAGTATCATCAAAACAACCCTCTTCCTCTGCTTTTTTTAGGCAGCAGATTTACTATACCATGACATTTTTCCCACTTCTAGCTGCGAGACATCTTCAGAACTGTCACCGGTCGAGTCACACACAGTATCTGTTGTTTAGTTGAGGCAGGATCAGCCTGAAGGACCTGGCTGGTCATTCTGATGGTGGTCTTTTGGGGAGTGTGATAAAAGGAATGCTTCTTGGTCACAGTTGATGGGGTCTGTGCCTCACTTACTCGATGACCTCATTGATCCAGCACTTGAACTTGTTGCTTTAGCCCCTATGACCTGAGCCCAGTCCCAGTCTGTTATGGAGTCAGGCTGACCACGGATCAGGAAGTAACAACAGCTGATATTGTGACATGTCACCAAGACCTGTGAGAGTTCTGAAGATGTCTCGCAGCTAGCAACCGAAAAATGTCAAGGTTAATACACTAATAAAGTGTCTGCCTAAAAGAAATCTAGATATTAATTATTGTAACAGATGCTAAGATGAATGTTACTAAAAATCCCCTTTGAGGCCACGTTGATATCCAACTGAGCTAAAATCCAATGTCCTGTCCTTTTGAGCATTTTATCACTCATTTCTAGCACCTTGGAGAGCTAGCTTTCTCTTCCAACACAGCTCAACCACTCTCAGCCACTCGTGTGCTGCTTTGTCATTTCACATGCCATTTTCCTCTATTTTCCTCTGATAGGCCTTCCATGGGAGGCCACAAAAATCATTCTTTTCGCCTGTTAGAATTCTCTTTGTGCTAAGCGTTTTTCCCTCTTTAATCATTTAGCCTCATAAACAGGATGATTATTTGGGTGACAGAATGTGAAAAGCCCAGTTGGAGCCACATTTACCTTGGTGCAGTTTGCTTCGGTCTTTCATGTCTGTTCTGTCACATGGGAAGGTCGAGGGGCATTCATCATCGTGCGGCTACATATTTTATTTATCACAGAGTAAGTCTACGCTTCAGAAAGAGGAAGTGACAGGCGAACAGCGCAAGGACTGACTCACAAGGATTCAGGTGAGAGACGGGGAGAAAAACACCATCCTCAATGTCAAAGGAGCGGCTGTTTTTAGCATCCTGTATAGAGCTACATTAACATATTAAAGGATGATAGGCTATTTGTTTCATAGAGATGGATTTGAAATGAAAAGGTGAGACGCACTTGTTAGAAAGCATTTTTCAAGTCGAATGTGTGGTTTATATATATTATGGTGGGTAGAGGGTTCAAGGACAGGGGGTGCTGGGACATGTATCTATTGGCTAATTCCTCTGAACATTATTTAAGCTGCCTCGTTATTATTTCATTGTCATCCATCGAGGCAACTGTCTTTGTTATTTGGGGCGTGGCAAAAATGTATTTAATTGAAATTTAAACTTGGAAAAGATTACATGAAACTTGAATTTGGACCATTTTGCAAAGGTCCAAAGTAATTTCAGTCCAGCCCTTGATAGTTGGCTCCATCCTGTCATCCATATTGTCTCATTTCCTTTTTTTGGTGCTGCCTAAAGTACATTTCACAGGTATTCATCAAACATCTCCATCGCTGGAGCCCTACATCCCATATACATTGTTTCAAAGTGGAATATCCTCACAATCCTTTTAAAAAACAATTAAAAAAGCGAAAAATCATTTGACTCATTTCAAAAGACTAATAGGCAAAACATTTTCCAACAATTTCTCAAAACATTTCAGTTAATTAGGGGCCATTTATAATTATCCAGGACTTTATTCTATTAGAATTCCTTGAGACTGAACCCCGTAGGCCTCAACACAAATACACTTTCGGCGCGCTCGTCTCCTGAACGGCTGAAGGAGAGATGGACTCCACAAACTTAATGAGACATGTCGGAGCGTAGCGGACGGTCTACCCTGCTGTATGCATATTTAAGCAGCAGTTAGCAGGTTCACAGGCAGCAGCACAGTGACCGCTTAAACACCAGCTCCATATACAGCCATACATCATTATTAAAAGGAGGATGTGTCATAAAACGTGTCACTCTTTACATTGCACTACATTAAGGCCTGTGTCCAATCCCGCCGGGGGCTTATAATAACATTGATTTTGTCTCAAGTTCACCTTCAGCTAATGTTCTATCATGTTCATTATGCTTATTATGTCCTATGGTACAGTCAATCCATATCTGTGACGATCAATTTAATGCTCCTTCATATTGACAGCGTTATCCACAAAGTCATGCATCGGCAGTACACATGTTGTTCTGTTTTGACGAGAATCTTCCCATAGTGCATTTCTGTGTGTAGCTGGAGTATATTACAGGGAATTAAGATTTTTTTTTTCAACAGGATTGTACATGTTCTTCTTCTATATTGTTCTTGCTCACTATCTAATTTCATATACTGTACTTTCTTAAAAATCTCCTTTGTGGTCTTCTTACAGGACTCTTAGGGGCTTTAACTTGAGCACACTAGAGCAATATCTTATTCCTTCTCTATGTTAAAATGATTTGATGCTCCCCTACTTTCCAAAACATAACCTTTTTAGTCTAAAGTACACATTTTTCCTCATTCTAACCCCAAACCTAACAGTTGTTGTCCCTCCTAAAGACCAGAAGAACTAATACTACAATACTCTGGACAGTTAATCGCAGAAGTTACATAAACAAAACTCCCTGCGCTGTACATTTTCCGGTTTGTTATTCTCAAAATATGTTCTTTTTTAATAGAAATAAAAAGGCTGTCAAAGTTGATTTCCTGCACATTGACAACACAGACTTTTAAAATAGTCACATTTCTTCTCCCAAAGTCTGAACTCTGATCCAAACCACAAGCTTTTCGAGAGTATTGGCTGTAAACCTCTCAATTAGAAAGACCCAAGATGGTCATGGACGATTAGAAATGAGTGACACTCGATTTAAATTGGATAAATTGAAAAGCCCTAAATCGTCTTTTGATGATGGGATGAAGAGATTGACATGCGTTTTTGGCCCAATTGCTTTATATCACTTATTAGACAGGATAGACGGCTTTTTGCAGGAAATATGTTGGAGAGAGGAGAGAAAGTGTTCACCACATTGACCAGGACTTTGATGGTGGAGAAGGCATGTCGTTCTGTATGTGGGCTACAACCAAAGCAAAGGCCAACAAGGGGCAGGATTATAGATTATTTATAGAGAATAGATTTTAGTTTTACAACATATTGATTGACTTTCTCCCCTTGACCCCGTCAGCTCATCCAGCTTGTACTAGTGATCCGGGTCTCTCACTGCCAGAACCCTTACAACAGTCAAAGCTTTGAAATCCATGCTTAACAGAGGCTCCATGTGCCTGAAGGCTTACTCCAGTCAACACGCCTGAAACAGCAGGGATGTCTCTATCCAGGCCTTGATAGCTCCTTGTCAGACAGGAAGAAAAGACAAAGGTGTGTAAAAAAATGAGTACTTGTCAGGTAGACTAAGACAGGATATGTTCAGGGTTTTATCGCTTCATGGTGACATTTGGAGACGGATCTGGATTGGAATGTGTAATCGTGGCAAGGGGCAGGTAAAGATC
Source organism: Eucyclogobius newberryi (assembly GCF_026437365.1). Lineage (NCBI taxonomy): Eukaryota > Metazoa > Chordata > Actinopteri > Gobiiformes > Gobiidae > Eucyclogobius > Eucyclogobius newberryi. Next base: position 21,525,391 of record NW_027315746.1, read on the forward strand.
CCAAATGGACTGGAATAATGTATGTAGTATCATCTTGAAAAATAATGAGCTTTATATATAAACACTAAACTGTTCTGATAATAATCCAGGATTTAGTTGGCCTAATAAAATGGTTACACAGCACACATTAGAGCACGATTGTTAGGTTTAATAGTCATATTTTAACAATCAGTTAAAAGGTGCACTTTATAACTCCACAGTTTTAAACTTATCCATCTCCATGGAGACTAACACCAGGGGAAGCCGCCAGGCCAACTTACTGTGGTGAGGTGGCTGCACACACAGTAAGAAATGTTCTTTTACAAGGCTAGAAAAACACCTGTAATTTAAAATATAAAGAAATGACAGATGAAGAATACAAGATAGAGGCCATAGACATTTGATGCCATGTGGTGGATCATTTCAGGGAAAGGGAAAACAGAGAGGGATAGAAAGGTTACATAGAGGTCGAGATAGTCTCTTTTAAACTTGACAACAGGGAATCTTCAAAGACATAGGTTAGAATAGTATTTGGAAAAAGTCAGAGTGAACCACAATGTTAAGTTCAAAGGGTTCAACAAATTGTCAAATGGCCTGTGTAAAAAGGCCCATAAAGTCCCAAAGACCTGGAAAAGAGCAAATTCGTCATTGTCTGTTTCTGATTGTTCCCCCGAGTCAATGCCATATAGAGCTTTTTATGGAGTTATCGAATTATGGAGTGCAGAACAAGGCCCTAAACTTCTCTTAAAGTCCATTACCACCATAGAGCAATCACACTGCTATTGATGAAATGAAAGCTAAGTTCTTTACTGATGACTTGGGACTTTTTTCTTCCTGTCTAAATGTGCATGAGACTTCCTGGATGTCGGAAATAGTTTGGTATCAAATCGAAGCCCTGGGCATTCCTGACTCCACCTCTACAATTTTAATACTTTTCTTCCCTGGATAAATGTATCAGTACAGAATCATTATGTCTTTCCCTGCAGCCACCATTTGCGTGGACTAAGGTACTGTGTCCTGGGCTTTCATGGGCCCATTATGTTATTAAGTCATTACCAGGCGGGACATTGAGAAAATAATAACCGTGATAGCAGTTACGTTGGGTAGCACTAACTCTTCTCTCCTATTCTTCAGCCAGTCCATACGACCGTGTAATATTTTATGTGTTAGATCCCACGAAAGCTGTAAATCTCTGAAGGTATTACAGAGTCAGCTCACTGTGATAGGATTGACCAAGACATATGCCACAATAAATATTGAGAGTACAATGAATCGGGGGTGAGTTGTGGACATATGTAATATACAGTGTTGGCACGTACCTAAAAATATATCTATTCAGAACACAGTTGCTTTCATAAAATAGAAAGGAATACATTGCAATATTTTATCACCCAATTTAGGCTTCAAACTGCACAGTATTAGACATCATGTTTTTATAGTATAACATAAGTAAACTCCATGGAAATTCAGGTGTTCGGGATATACAGTTCTGAATAGACCATGGACCAGAATATATTACAAAATACATTTTGATGTAGCTATTCAGTGCATTAAGTATTCTTCTAAGCATTAACAATAGATCATGTGAACTGAATGTAGTCCTAAATGCTATATATTCCTCATGATAAAGCATAGAATACAGTGGAAGTATTTATTGGTGAAAATATGAATCCTTGACCTAAGTTTTTATTTTCTGGTTACACTTTTTGTCAACAATAATAAGCATTTTTCCAGACGCTCAATGTTGCTTGAAAACAGTTTTGTGCATTATTCATTTCCTCCACACTCACTGGGGGCACCAGCAGGAGGCCAGTCCCTGCTGGTGCCCCCAGTCAGGACTAAACATGGGGAATCAGCATTTCCGTTTTATGCAGTTAAATCTGGAACAGGCTCAAGGCAGTTCTGTTTATCTCTGCATGAGACTGAAAGACATTTATCTGCACTCTTCTCTTTTGAATTTGTGAATTTGATAATGATCATTGCTTATTGATGTTAGCCAATCACATGCCAGTTTTGCCTTTAGACCAATCACCTCTCAAGCTATTTAGAAACATATCATCTCTCCAGCTTTTTCCATGTCCTTTCTATGCTTTACTTCTCACTCTATTGTCTTTTTTTTTACTCTCCTGGTTAAAACAATCTGACTTGGGTTGTGAAATAATTTTCTGAAAACGTAACATGTCAGTATATTTTATGTCTTCAACTCACCCCTGAGTTTGGGTACGCTGTCCAGCCCAATTCCGCTGTGGCCACCCGCGTGTCCATCAATGTCTCTGTGGAGGAACAAAACAGACAGAAAGACTGTGGTTAGCCTCAGAACAAGATATTTTAAGCAGCATCTGTCGAGGCAAGAGTACACAGAAGCTTTGGTGATCACTTGACACCAAGAAATCAACAAATACAAATCCTTTTCAGTTTCCCATCCCTTACTACTGGAATCATGAGTAGGAGGAGGAAAAATGGCAGTCCGTCAGTCTGTCAAGCTGTTAAACGCTCAGTCATGAAGCGTCTGTGTGCGTCCTGTCATAGTGCGTCCGAATGTGCTAAGAATTCATGGGTGAATGAAAGGAAATTGTGTGTAGCAGAACTGCTTCAAAAACAGGGAGAAAGAGCGCCAGGTTGAGGTCATTTCTGTTTCTGTTTTTCTGGCGGGGAAATTTCCTGACAACTCGCACGGCTGGCAACATTCCAAAGGCCTAAATACAAGGAAACGAGGGAGGCTGCCGTCTATTGTTTATGGCTATCTCAACAAAAATGTAGATATAATTAAAAGTCTTCTTCAGTCATATTTACACAAAGGATCACGTCAAAGAGCCGATTGTACTGTCGACCTGTTTGAGGAATGCAGAGGAACACAAAGATTCAGATTCAGACTGGTTGCCTTTCCTGTTGTTGGAATGACAGAAAACAAACCACAGACAAATCATCCTCGCAGCTCGCTCAGAACGTGTGTCAGCCTCGTGGTGATTAATACTGAATCTGTCTTGTTGGTTCGTTGGGTTCTGAAAACTGATATGGCGGCAGGAATGAGGAGATAAGAGAAACAGCAGCTATAAAAGATAAAAGTCGCTCTGGTGCATACAGATGAAGTGATTGGCAGTCGGATAGGAAAGCCCCACTAGACAGTCAAGATCAGGACTCAAATGACCCACTCAGTCCCAAACTGTGACAATGAACTGACCCCTATATCATATAATAAGGCATATACAAAAAATCCATGTGGAACTTTTAGGAGCAAAATTAATTCAAATTCATTATGATCCAAACCTCCAAGTAAAGTATTTTTTGTATCTGTTTGTCACATTAAAGGAGTTGCACCTGATTTTCACAGTAAAGATATGTTGTAAAACCGTCTATTTTAATGAAAATTAGTCTATTGTGCCCTCTTTGCATCTAATTATAGAGCATTTTATTTTCCACAAACAGGTGTGTTTTTAGCATGCTGTTAGTTACCTTTAACACTTATAAACTCACTGTGGTTAGGATGTGCAGAAAAGATTATATAGTGAGTGATGTGTTTAAATGAGCTTGTTCTGTTTTTCATGTTTTTAAGGCAGTAAGAAAAATTACTTAAACATTCAAAACATTTTATTTCATACAACGTATAAGAACTGCTGATGTGACTAAAAGTGAACAGAAAATTACAGGTAACACACATTTGCTATTGCAACATTCCTAAACACCACTAAACATACGGGGTGTTGGCATAATATCTTGTTCTGACAGACAACAACAACAAATGTATGCAGAGAAGAATACCACACAAAAAATATTCAATGTCCTTATTGTATTTTCTTGGTTTTATTTGTTGTGGCCACAGTGAGATAAAAAAGGAGACAGTAGTGTGAATGGAATGTCTGGTGGCGATCACCAGCAGATAAGACTGACGAAATGTTCCCCGCAACGGCTGTGTCTTAGGCTTGGACGGCCGCCATAGCAAACGGTTGGCAAGCAACGCCCACTCGTGTTGTTGATCAAGGGCAGGACTCACACTCTGATTAAATGAATAGACAACACTGCCAAGACGTGTCTCAATATATCGATATCAACTTATTGGCAATACGGGTCTCGATACAGAGATGCGCATCGTGATACTTTTAAACAACATAAAGTCATTACAAATTGCCTAGTTCTACATTTCTGAACCTGCAGTTGTATTCTGATATGAAATTCAATTGCATTTTGTTATTCTACCTATCAAAACATACCGTACTTGTCAGACTTTAAAACACCACTTTTTCCCCACGCTTTGAACCTTGTAGCAATTACAAGCGTCTAATATATAGATTTTACTGTCTAACGGCCACTGGGGTGCACTCTAGCAGGAAGCGCAAGCGTTTGACACACTGTAGAAGTCATGTTCCTTGTATTTTAGGCTTCAAAACGCTGTGTTTTATTACAATCAGACTCATATTCACAGAGAAATTAGTCTGATGAGGAAGTGAATCTAGACGGGACGGGACACAAAGACAGACGGAGCGCGGACATGCGATATACGGCGGTCTGCCAACTGATTTTCTACTAATGCCTACTGATCAACATTGATAAAAGTGATCCAATAGTTTTCTCTCTGACCAGCCTGACTTTATTTATTCAGATTTATTCATGATTGGGAGAGAAAACTAAAACTAAATAAACTAAAATATTCTGACTTGATGACTTGAGATATGCAATAATAAACTAATAATATCCTTGCCAGAAAAGAGGCAGAAATGAGCAAAACCTTTAATTTTCTGTACATACCTACGACAAATTAATCAAGCCACGGTAATTCATTAGTCATTTATGCTCACAATATACCAACGCGCCAACGCTGACACCTCTACAATAGCCCAATCCAAAGCTCCATTTTCCACACACCTGCAATGACAGAACTGTTCACACCCACTTTCCATTAGAATATTTCAATTTCCCCCAGAACCACATTGCTTTGTCTATCTCCTGCAGACCGCTCCAGCCCTCCCGCCTGAGCAGCTCCCTGTCAGCTGTGAAGATAGGAGAGGCACGCAGCCCTCAGCGCCAGCCAGCATCGCGTCGCGGGGACTGCCAGGGCCTCCTCCAGGGAAATCACACAAGCTTTAGTCAGATCACACAGGCACTTCGGCAACCATTTTCTATTTCCTTTAGAAAAAAGAACTATATGGGAGGAAGAACGCCGGAGATGGTTCCAATGGCGAGTCGGCTAAGGTCAAAAGCCCATGGGAGGGGCGTCTGCGCAGGACCGCAGGGACAAGGGCTTGCTATTAGCGGAATCTCCGAGTTACCAATAAGTAAATCATGTATGCTAAATGGGTATTAGCGTTGGGGTGTGGCAGCCGGCACCTGTCTGCTGACGCCAGGGAATTTGAAAAACGTCTCGAGGGACTGAAGCCACCTGTGTGTGTGCGTGTGTGTGCGTGTGTGCGTCCGTGTGTGTGTGTGTGTGTGTGTGTGTGTGCGTCCGTGTGTGTCCATGTGTGTGTGTGTGTGTGTGTGTGTGGTTTAAATGTGCTGTTAGATGGACCATTCAGCCGTTTAATAGTAAGTGGATTTGAAGAGTTCCATTCAGAAATGAGCTATACACTTTAATTATTGTAATTCAATTGTATAAATTAAACTGTGTATTAGCGTAAAATGAGATTTAAAAGCTGCATGACCGAAATGCGCATGCAATTAGTGGGCATAATCCATATTTATAGGAATACAGATCACTTTACAGTCTGCGATAAGCGTCTGTAGGCTCTCGTTTGCTTTAGGACTCAAAATCACCAAAATAACCAGAGGTGGAAAGTAACTGTACTTAAAACATCATCTGTGGTCGAATTAGGTAATTTTTCACAGTGGATACAAATTACTTCTATTTCAATACATTTCAGATCAGAGTCTGTGCTTTTAAACCTATTGAAATGGCTGAGAACTTTATTTATTTTAGCCTGACATCTTTGCACAAAACAAATTCACTCTGTTGACCGGGACAACAGAGGACCAGGACAATTCTATATTTGATGCTTTCATAATTCTCAAAATCAATCCACAGCCTAATAATCATTGGTTCTTTTGATATTTTCCTGTGGCTGCGACTGGGTGACTCCTGTCTGTTCCAGTGGCTCCGATGCTCTGATCACTGTTACGTCTGGCTGCCCTACAACGCTCTCACCTTTCACTTTCTATCGAGCCGTTTGCAACACAAGCAGAGGCGCGGGTGACTTCTCTCAGGCTTTTTTGGAGCGGGGCCCGGGCCTGTTTTGCTGCTGTATTCTGTAGAGTGCACTGTCAGCGTCACCTCCGGGCCACAATAAATTAAAAGCCCAGCCAGGTTCGGTGGCAGTGCATTCTATGAGAAACATATTAACATGGGGAGTTTAATGTTGAAGGTGGAACCCGGCACCATAAATCTGCGGGAAAACAATAGCTGCAGGCTGTCAGAGGAATTCAAATGAAGCTACGTCCTCAGCGCTGTGGGTTTTCATGCGTGGACCTTGTTTTTATGTTTTTCTTAATGGATTGGATGAAAGAGAAAGTTATATATTTTGTGACACTGGTTAATTGTAAATACTGTAGCAACAAGCAGTGTAGGGCAAGTTACTCTGAAATTGTAATACATTATATATTATTAGTTACAGCGCTGTAAAAGAGTAGGAAAGGAGCCATGGGACGCCCAGGTTGGACTTTTCTCCATAATCTGAGCGGGGCTGTTTGTGGGATGTTGTGCACGTAAAGAGCACTGTGAGCACTGAAGCGCTGGAGTGTGTTTGAGCTGTGCAGCGCACCCTAATAAAACACCTTTGTATCTATTGTTACTGAGATTATAACGAGTATATACTACTGTAGTTACTCCCAACAATGGCAGTAGAAGAAGTAGAATTGGTAAAAGCCTTGCAGTAGTTTTTAGACTTATTGTTGTAGTTGTCTAAGAAAAGCTTTGTTCCAGCTGGGATTTTCTTGATGAACAAAATGCAAATGACTGTATGTCAATTTTCTTCTGCATTTTGGAGCCCCCCGTTCTTTTTACTTTTAGTCTACTGTGTTAACTTGTTTGTAATACTAAAACCATTGTGCACTGGAATACTGAACACTTAATTCTACTTTTTGATGTATTTATTTGTCAGGGAAATGTACAAATAAAGGAACCTGAACCTGAACCTATAGATATAATAGGTATAGACATTAGGCCCAAAAAAGCCCCAAAAACTGTCCAAAATAGAAAAATAGATAGAGACTGATAGATATACATAGTAATGTGTTCCATAACTAATAAATATGAAACAGTTATTATTTCAACGTTGACAATTTTTCATCAAAATTGACAATTGGACTTCTCTTTAAATTTAGCTTTTGTGCCCCAAAGGGAAATAAAGTGGGGAGAACATACATTTGTCCAATCTTATCTTTGTCCAATCAACAGCGCTCCAAAAAAGTAAATACTAAACATCATACAACGTGTAGTTGACGACGTTAATCGTTAACTTGGGTTCAGGAGCAGGACCACGCCTCAACCTCTTACTTCTCCAGCAACCACACCTCCACTCTTTAACCACGCCTCTAATTACCCAGAAGGCCTATATACAGGCCAATCCCAGCATCTCTTGTTGTCTCTGCTCTCTCGACCCCACCCTCCCACACCATGTCTCTATCATCGTCACCTTAACACATCACCATCTATGGAGGGGGGTTCTGAATCGGCTGGGCTGATTACCCGAGACAGAGCCCCCATCCTGAGTCTCTACCCAGCCAGCCATCATTGATCCATCATCGATCCTTCATCACTATTATCAATAAACATTCTTTTGTATTCCATTGTTATGGCGTAGTCATTGCTAGTGAATCTAGTAGTAAATGCCAATGTATAAGTCGCTAAGATCTCGAAAAAAAGCCACGTTTACTCCTCTGCATCACACGGAGAAGTGACAGTGTCAGGCTGACATAAATGGTCAAAACCCTTAAGTTTCACACTGTGCCATAACCAAAGCGCTAACCGAGGAGGCCTACTGCTCCCAATCCCACAAAGCACTGCTGCTCATTAGCACCGGGCGATCGATCGATAGCAAATGGTAGGCCGTTTCCACAGATAGAGGTGAAAACGGGTGGGGGTGACGGGGGGAGGGGACTGCATTAAACATTGATGGAGCCCTGCGTTGGGAGATCGATACGACTGGCCTCTTCACACAATTACACGTCAGCAAGGAGTCGCATGATACATCACAGCAACACGCATAATTACATACTGCGGCGGCTCGGGGAAGAAAAGATGAGGAAAAACATCTAGTGGGTGTTGGCGAAGTGGAAGAAAAGCAGGAGCAGGTCGACCGTGATTGCGTTTGAGTCTTTAAGGTGAGTTCAGCAATTTTGCGGCCACTTGCATGCGTAATTCTAGTCCTTTGTGAGCGCGGGTGTATGATTGTGTGGCTACGGATCGATAAAACATGTGCTTGCTGGTTCTTTAGTCAATACTTGAGGACAATTCTCAGAGGATTACTGAACCTTCCAACACAGCTTTCCCCTGCTCTAGATGTGGGCTTTTACAACAATGAATGAAAGAATGTTTGTGGAGGGATTGGACAAACTCATTGCTATTTACGACAAAAAAAAAACAGTATATGACGTTGGGTAGTTTAAATGTTGATTAAAAATGTTATGTACAAAACTGGTTAAGAATATTACAAGCAGGATGGATGCATGGGTACTTTATTGATCCCAAAATTAAATGCAAATACTCTACTTAAAAGGTAAATCTCACGAGTAAATATGTGTTTGTTTATTCGTTCAGTTATTTACTCTCTGTCGTTCTTCGGTTTCTTCAAGGATGTTGGTTTGTTTTGCAATTCAAAGTGACAATGGAGAGGATTTGTGAGTTATCCCGGAAAATAAATGGGGAAAAGATGGGTTTAATGACACGGTTTAACCTTTTTATAAATGGAATCCAGATGGCGGGAAGAGTAGATGAGGAGGTGTAGAGACCGGGACAACAACAAAAAAGAAAAATTGAAAGAAAAAAAAAAAAGACATTATAAAGGAGAAAGAAATCAAGAGGAGAAATCAGCAGGATTGAAATGAGCTCTTAACAGTGATGAAGCCCGTGGCTGCCCGCTGGGCCTGGCGTTTTACAGAGAAAGTGATAAACAAACAAGAGAGAACCCTCCTCCCTTCAGAGTAATCAGTCGTCCACTTCAGGAGGACAAGAAAGGAAACCGACGTGACGTGTCATCAAATATTAAAATGGAAAAGGTCGGGTTTGGAAGAAGTACTGAAGTGTTTTACTTGAGTAAAAGTACAGATACAGGAGCAAAAAAAATTCACATTAAAGCAAAAAGTATTTCACACACATGCATGTTATGTATATATTTATATATATTATGTTTACTCAAAGCCTTTCTGCAGGAAATCACCATGAACATCCTAAAAATAACCCCTTAAACCATATGAAACTTTAAAATCTATTTCAAATATTGAATTGAGTAGAATAACTGCTCTCAACTTTTGTGAAGTAAAAGTATCCACTGTAAAAAAAAAAAGAAAGAAAGTAAAACACTGAACAGATTCAGATACCTAAACATTATACTTAAGTACAGTACTTTTACTTTTGTATCAAGGGCAACAGTTCAGTTTTTGATTCTTTAGTTTACTTTAGCGTTTATTCTTTCTGGAAACAACAAATCCTGTGCAACTGAGGACACAGTCATTTGCATATTGACAAAAAAACAAACAACTTTTATTCATATATTGTGTGTCTTTAGTATTTTTATGTATTCTACTCAATACCTAAGTCTTTGCAACACCTAAGTTGACACAAAAGCCTCTAAAATAGCAGCTACACACAGCTAACAGGAATACCTCAGAAGCAATGTGTTGTCGCGACGATTCCCAGAAGACACCGATGACAATGTGGTTGATTTGAAAATTGAAGAGAAAATAATCTGCCCTCCTCAGAGACGTTGCTCGTGGGGATAGACAAGTTCCTTTGCATCACCGGGTCTTAGATGAATTTTGACGCTCGCAAAGGCAGTGTTTGTGTAACAAAGAGGAATGTGTTTCAAGTGATCCGGACCTGCCATCTCTCAAACTGCCACTGATAAAAAAAAAAAAAAAGGCAATAAATAGACCTGGGAATATTGATTGAAGAGTAGAAAGAGTAGGAAGGCTTCCGACTTGATTGTTTGATAAATATTCAACAACGCTCCCCTAAAATGTTGACAAGTGTAAAGACAACTGGTAGAGACAGTCATTTCTGTCTTATTATTTTTAGTCAAACGAAAATGAGTGAAAAGAAAAGCCTTCTTTATTTTTTTATTTTTTTAAACAAAGCAGCAATCAAGCTAATTATGAATAGTAATGAATAAAGTGAAGTGAAGAATAATGAAGAGTGTTTTAGAGATGTGTTCAAAGAAAGTGCAAAGTTAAAAGTAGTAAAATAGTACTTTAAATGTGTTCTATGTAACATTTCTGATGGCGGTCTGTTAGGGCTGGGCACTATTGACAAAATTCTTTGACAATGCATCAGAAATGTGCTGAATTTGTCTGTAAATTCAAGTATTCAAGGTTGAATATTAAACAAAAGGTGAATGGAAAATTCTGACTGCGCAACACCCTTGTTCAGAAGATTACACTTAATTTTGCATATCTCCAGAACAATAAATGATATTTTTTATGGTCCACTGCCTGTTTGTGTCCATGGAGATGCTATTGCTTTGCCTGCAATATTCCACAGTATGGCATTAAACTTATCCAACTTGCATTTATTGAATAACAGGCATTTGTATCGCTAAATACCTCCACAGATCTGTAACTTTGCCTGTTGCTGCTCGTGTTGATACCATTCTGTGGAACATTACAGAGCGACAACTGTATTTAATTCAGAGGAGCAGGTGAAAAAATCACAGTCTATGAGTTTGAAATTAAAAGTGGTATGTAACTTTTATTTTCAAGGGTAGTTTTTGGTAGAACTGCATGAAGGATAGTGCTAAAAGAACTTAGACACATCTGGCCCACAACAAATCTGACACTTCTTTTCAGTTATGTGGCCAGCATACAAACACTCATATATTCAAAGCCAGAGCTATTTAATTTGTAAATCATAAATGTAGTCACCTTTCGATAATGCTTCATCCACTTTAGACTCTGCCCTTGCTGTCAAATGTGACTCTGAATTGTCATTAGTCAGTAGGGCTGAACAATATATCGCAAAAACTAAATACCCAATTATCAAATCACAAATCTCATGCGCAAATTAATATTTCTGGATATTAAGAGAACAGAAAACCAAATATCCTGTCTTTTTTTTACAAGAATATTGTTGAACCTATAGTTTAGACACCCATGTTCTAAGAATATGTGAGGGACTTCACAATCTGTACAGACAAAAAAATATATAGAATTATATTGCAAACCTAATCACAAAATACTTGGGGTGCTAAGATCTCGAAAAGCCATATTTTTATTATTGTACAACTCTATGTTGAATACAAAAAAGTTAGAAAGCAATTGCAAACATGACGGTTAAGTATAATTTTCATCATTTTTTGGGGGATAAAACTAGATGACAGAGATTAACCAAAACAAAAGAAGTGTCAGCTCAGGAGCAGATGTTAGCACAAATGCATCACCAGATAAGGAAATTAATAGAGATGCAAGAACAGCAAGAAAGTGATGAAATTACCCCATCAACACAGCAAGGTGACATTCTCTCTGGCCCCGACACATCTGGGACGCCACATTGCATCAGACTTCAACCTTGTACACTCAATTTCCCTGCCATTAGTGTTGTGCAAAGACGGTATTCAAGAAAAAGACTAACAGCCTCTTGGCTATCCGGGTAAAATACAGAGAGGCAAACGGATAAACAAAAAAGATATTAGCACTCAATTTCAAGTCTTTGTACTAAAGTTTGTACTAAAAAAACTACGACCCTTGGAGTGTGCCATTCTCTGCAATTGTGTTTAGAGTGGATAAATATTTAGACCTTATTACAGAACGATACTGCATAATTACACATGGAGAAAATGGGAATTCCACGGGGAAATCAAGCACTTTTCCACGTGATTCAAACCATCTTCATGAGAATCCAGCTTGTTACAGCATGAAAAAATACGTAGGAAGGAAATGACTGGAGGACAAATATTTTGAACTTAGAAACTTGACTTGCCATTATTAGTATTACATTTTTTTTGTTCTTTTCACTTGCCTCTCAGGGTTTCCGTAGATAAGTGCAGAAGAATAACATCTCCTCTTGGCTATCCAGGTACTGTGCACCTACCCACACACATCACATCCCCCGGTGGGCAAGTCAGTGGGCTACAAGCACAGAGAGTCTCGTTCTTTCTCCTCTCCTCTTCGCTCAGTTCTATAGGCTCCGTCCAGCATTGGTCAGGTGGAGAGAGGTTAGGCACACCATTTGCATTCATTAACATTGCATTAGCCGACAGAGCGATCTTTAGAAAGCAGGGGCTGCCGGAGAGTGTCATCTTTAATTCATCATAACCCAACCCCCCTCCATCCTCCGCTCGTCACCCACACAGCCAGCGTTTCCCTCGCCCGTTCAGTGCCTATCCATCCCCACCACTGCCGCCACCAACCCTCGCTCTGTGTTTAAGGGTCATTTTCTGCAAGAATCCGTCAAAAGTGCAAATGCTTTAGATGGGTCGTTCTTCTGGGATTGAAACCGCAGACAGACAGAAAGTGGGATATAATTTACTGGGGAAAACACAATTTACTACTTGATACTTCAACACCAACATTCATAATATAAATGATACTTGTGTAAATATGTATTAGACAAGTAGGGCGGCACAATTTTGGAAATGATTATGATTTGTGATTTGCTTGCAATAAAGATACTAAAAGAAATATACAAATGTGTCTTATTGTATTAGTCAAACTCTATAAATAAAATAAAATAAGAAATCCAAAAAAATAACAGACTAGTTATTAAATTAAGGTTAAGACTGAATGACAAATAAAGTAAAAATCTGCAATTTTCAACACTTTTCAAATGGAAGCCCTTGGTGTTAGTGTGAAATGTTTAGTTTTTTGTGATATAGATTATTGCATCTGCCAAAATTGCAATATACTGTGCTGCCCTACAGAAAATCAAGACCTCCATCAAGGCGTTATTGAAACTTACATTCCCAAAAGACCATTTCTAAACTAAAAATAAATGCATGGGTCAATTCCCCACTGAACCAAAGAACCTTCATATCTTATACTGAAACAAATCAATAGTTCTTTGGATAACCTCATGGCTGGACAGCAACCACACTGTGCTAAATAAAAAGCAAAAACTACAACTTTCTCCTTGGCCGATTACTGACCTTTCCTGGAAATGTCATCATAATCATGCCATTATTTCCAGAGCTATCTCGCAAACAGATACAGCCCACAATGTAATGACCACTCGTGTAGCTTGGAGTATCAGTTTCAGGTACTAAATCAACAGTCTATATGGAAAACCCAATTACCAAAGCAATCCGTGGTAATATGGTTAGCAGCGTTCTACAATAGGGTTCCACTGTATTCTAATGTCTCCCGTTTCTGCGCCGGTGACACTTAGAGCAGAAATGTGATCTCCTTAATGTAGCCTAGATCTTTTTGGTCCAGGGCAGTGCTGTTTTGGGAATTGCGTAGCTACAAGAGACCTACTTTTAATGGATTATAATGTGGGGCAATCCAGCGTTAGAAATACAAACTGTCCACTCTTGTACAATATAGGTCTATACTTGACTCAGTAACCTTTTTATTACGTAAAATGTATGAAAGATTTTTGCTTCAAATTCCCAGTGTTGTCATGGTTCAGTGTAGAAATGCACAGATTCAGCTTTTTATGTCAAAAAATATGAAAAGGCTTCATCAAATATCAAACAACACCCAAGCATAGATTGAAAAGAGCATTTCTGTCCCTGTAACATAAGTAAACTATGACAAAAAACAACCCAAATGTTCCCCATGCGTCTGTTGTTTGCCGAGTAACTACAAAACAGCTTTGTACAAACAAAAGTCATACACATTAGGAGATATTCTAGGCCAATAACAACTAAACTGAAAAAGAAGCATGAAAAAGACACCAAATGCAGCACATTTCTCTGAATTGAAGCCTATACCAGTTTTGTTGCGGTTAAGGTTCAGGCCTTATTCAAATGTTGAATAAACTTTTTACTACCAGAGAGATACTCTTGGATTAACAACATCACATAAATCAATGTGTCGAATGTAGCATAAACAACACAGCATCATTTAAGAAGCATATATGAATTTGTATTGCCAAATCGCAGGCTTGTGAATCTAATTATTGATTTGCTACAGCATTTAAGTCAGCGTATGTGCAGAACACTTCTAAAGGTTTGTGTTTATCAGCCTGCTAAGTGCACTAGACGATCAAGCTCGACATTACAGCATTTTATGGACGAGTAATGAGGCTAGAATTTGCTAAGGTTTTACTACAGCGGCCGACCAGCAGCAGTGACCAAGCAATAATCCAGATGGGAGCAGTGCTAGCCTCCCACAACCATCACAATTCTCATTACGGCGCATGTTGCACCAGCGGCCGCTCTGCTTTAAAGAAACTTGGCCATTTGCGGCAGTAAAATGGTCTAATTACAACTCTTATCTGGCCGCTACCTTGCAAAACTGAATATAGAGGAGGAGGCCGGGCTTCCCTGACGCTTCACTGGTTTTTGTATTGGCCAGTGTCCAAAATGTACTCACCACACCCACCCATTGTGATTATTCCCTCTATAACAGCCACATTTATCACCAGGCCCTCTTTTTTAAACAGTTAAATTGCAATCATTTAGCAGAATCAATGCCAAAGTCAATGTCCCCAATTTAAAACAACAAATCAGCTGACGTGAACATGCAGTTCTTAGTGATCGGGTTGCACTCAAAACATTGCCAAGAACTACTCGCCAAGTGGAAGGGAAAAGGACACTTTGAGTAGTGAATACTGTTTATGTTGGATAAGCCACATCCACGGGAAAAAAAATGAAATGCAACTCAAACTTTGGCTTTAAGTATGTGCAGTGCAGCTTGGGAATTTTCCCCCGGCTGGGTTATCATCACAGTCATTACAGTCGGCCCGGTAAAGAAATCGAAACTGTAAAAACAGAAGTACAATTGTATTGATAGCAAAAGTACTGAATACGATACATAGCTAAAATTCAATCACGTGCACTACTATTATTACTACTGTACTACTTTACTACCTTCCAACATGAATAAGAAAAAAAAAAAAAGTTTAACCAATGTCAAAAAAATAATGGGACTCGTTCAGTCAATGTTTTTGCCGTTACATGCACAATGAGTACTGTACTTTTCAGGCTATAGAGAGCTCCAGGATAAAAAACGTGCTTGCACTTCCTGCTAGAGTGCCCCCCGGTGGTCATTTGCCAGTAAAAATCTGTCAATTAGATGTTGTATGTCTGCAGGGTTCAAAGCGTGGGGAAAGAAGTGCGGCTTAAAGTCCGAAAAGTACAGTATTTTCCAAAATGTAGCTTATCTGTAGCTTGTCTTTCGAGTAGCTATGACTTTTCTCAACACCACACAAGAATCTCAGCCCGTTCAGGTTGGCCTCATCATCACTGGGATTGAGGAAGAAAACAAGCTAAGTGCCAGGGAAGGAAATGCTGTCCATGCTCGGAGCACTAGGGATTCTAAGAGCGTGATATTTAGCACTGAGCTATGGCTAATGGGCTTTTGAGGCTTGGCTAAAGCGATGTTGTTTTGCAAGCTTACCACGATATTCGCTGAGTGACCAAAAATGCTGTTACGCAATTACACCTGACTGCCGTCCTTGAACCTAATTAAAACAGGAAGCAACGCTCATAAGGCTGTGTGGCGGGGTCTACGGTATAGGAAGGAAAACGTAACTTAACAAGTAGAATCGTTGCAAGGACGACATCGCTCGTAGTATTACCCTGGGAAATATAACATGATTGAAATGACTGTATGTGTCGGTAAACATCATTTTCCTTGCAAGGGGAGTAAGGCTAGTGAACCCACCAATGAAACCTTATATTTTGCACATTTCTGCTGTAAAAAGGCAAACAACATAAACCAGTGTCACCATGAGTAATGCCTAAATTAACCTAAACCAAGAATGAACCAGTTGAGAACAGAATGGTCAAGCTCTGGATTGAAGTCTGAACTAGGATATAACAGAGATTTAAAATACTTCTCGTGTCACTCGAAGACGAGCACAGATTGTAGCCAACTCTTTCATATATTTGTGCAAGAAAAAAACTTCTTTAACATCGAAAGAGTGGGCAAAAAAACAACAACACTGCTACACTGTCCTTATGACTGGGTCTGATCTGAGATAACCGTCTGCTAATGTGTGCAACCTGTGCCGAGCAAAAAGGCACAGGCCAAGATGAGACAGATAAGGGCAGAATATGAGTGTTCTTCACAAAACATATTGGTCGGCTACAGAGGATATAAGAAAATGGCAAAGCAATATGGCCTTGAATATCCTTTCAGGAAATGGCCTCAAACTCAGCTGCCCACTAGCTGTGAATATCTGTTAATCTGAACGCATTGAATTGTGTTACCCCCAAATGGATCTACTCTTCTTTAGGAGCCAATTTAAAACAAAAGGCTACGTTCACACTGCAGGGTATGATGACCAATGTGGATTTTTTTTGTATGTGGTCTTTCACATCACAAAAAAATGCTATTGCCGTTTGTGTCTGGTGTGAACGGAATGCAGCTTGATGTGTCCTGCATGCGCACAAAAGAACAACATCACACGCACAGTAACGTAGCGGAAGTAAAAAAAGGCATGTTACCTGCGCTCATTTTATGGAGGACCTTAGGCTTTTTATTTCCACTGTCATTGCTTAATCCCTTGCCTGGCCAACTCCTTCGCAAACTCCTCAAATACCGCCCGATTACGGTATGAACTATGAATTGATTTGTCCCTCCGTATATTGATTAGTTCACAAACTTCTTTCTTCTTCCACCTCCTTCCAGTTTTTGGCTCCTTTGTCTGCCATTTCTCTACATTTTGACTCAGAATTTGCAACTTTTATCCCGGAAATGTTGCCTATTGATGACGTTCAGGTCGGATCTGGAGACCTAAGCGTTCAGACTGCCGCCGCATTCTAAAAGTATGGATACATTTCGGATTTATTTTCAACATACGAAAGTGGCCTGGTTCGGATTGGAAAAAAAATCTGATGTAACGCTGCACACTGTCCTGAAAAAAGGTCACACATTATGGGCAAAACAGTCAGATTTGACCAGCAGTGTGAACGTAGACGGCAAATAATGAGTCTAGTCAAAAAACGCAAGCAAAATCGGGAGCAATTCAATGCCGGAATCAATGACAAAGAGATCATACAGTACATGCACACACCAGTATCTCTCCTATGCATAATCTGGTAATGTATGCAAGCTCACAACACACAAAGCCAGCTGCTACGCCTATTACCTCCGCCGGTCCACTCCAAGTTTGGATGGCACTTGTGAGGGAACAGTGATAATCCTCCCTCTGAAAAGCAAACTCGAGACAACAAATACAGTGTGTCATCCAATCTAAAATGGCAGAGTTTCTTTGCAAAGTCTGTGTGACACCTTCCACTGAAAAGTAATAAAGAAGAGTACGGCTGAGGGGGCGAGACTCCGAACAGCGGCCGGCTTCATCCAATCTCATTAAATGGCGTTGTTAACCATGTTTGGATGCACCACAAAATTGACTCTTGCCTCTTGAATAATTCCCCCACTGTCAGAAAAGGAAAACAGGCGAGAGAAAAGATGGATGAGGGAGGAGAGGAAGAGGGAGAGGAAGAGAGCCTTGAGGGGGGACTGACTGGGGCGCACTCCACATCTCATCTGTGGCAGTTAAAAAGAACGACCTTGAGCCACCTTGAACCCGCTGAGGCAGAATTTCAATAAAAGTCAAATTATCGCTGGTGCCCACGGGGAAGGGAGTCGACCGCACAAAGCTCCAACTCACTGTGCGTAGAAGACGATTAAACAGACGCACAGAGGTGTGAGCAAGTCTATCATCCGGCTCGGGTCTCATCTGTGACAGGTGAGCCGAGGAGCGATTGTTCAGATGCACAAAAAGAAAAAGCAGAATTATGTTTTATATGTATTATTTTATTTAGTTTGATACACACGTGGATGTAAGTATACTTTTTTTTTATACATATATATATATATATATATGAAAACATATTGGCTAATTACTGACATCAATATTGTCCTTGCTATTCATATATCAAAACTACCGTATTTTCCGGACTATAAGTAGCACCAGCCAAAAAATGCATAATACACCATCGCCCCTATAAAGGCTAAAATGGTTAAAAATAAGCAGAAGGCGCCGTGGAGAAATGATGATTCGGTCAGGGCACAGAAAAGGGAGTGCCGCAGGGCCGAACGGAAATGGCGCAAGTCAAAGCTCCAGGTTCAAAAAGAGATTTACAAAGAAAAGCTGAACATGTACAACCTAATCTTATGTAGAACTAGGGAAAGATATTTTTCTGAAATAATTGGAAGCTGCAGTAACAACTTGCGTGTCCTGTTTGCCACAGTAAACAGATTAACAAACCCTCCAGCTCAGCTGCCGTTAGAACTCATTTCCACATCCAAGTGTAATGAGTTTGCATTATTCTTTAATGACAAAGTTCAGGGCATTAAAAATGCTATAAATCCCACAATGCAAAAAATTACCCTAAAACCACCAAGACACTTAGAGCTAACTCACTTTGCACCAGTAACTGACAGAACTGTCCATGAGATCATCACCAGTCTGAGTTCATCTACATGCTGCCTTGATGTGTTACCCACCAGATTTCTAAGGTCTGTGCTGAACAGTTTGTTAGCACCACTCACATAGTTAACATGTCGCTTCAATCTGGAACATTCCCAATGTCTTTGAAAACTGCGGTCATAAAGCATCTCCTAAAGAAGAGCAGTCTTGATGCCGCAGTACTGAGTCATTACCGGCCCATCTCTAATCTACCATTTTGGGGCAAAGTCCTTGAAAAGGTTGTTTACCAACAGCTCACAGATTTCCTCTTAATAAACAACTCATTTGATGTTTTTCAGTCAGGTTTTAGACCTCATCACAGCACTGAGACTGCTCTTGTCAAGGTGACAAATGACATCCGCCTGAACACTGACACGGGCAAAGCCTCAGTCTTAATTCTGTTAGATCTGAGTGCTGCTTTTGACACTGTCGATCATGGGATCCTCTTACAGAGACTAGAGGACTGGGTGGGCATCACTGGCACTGCCCTAAACTGGTTAAGGTCCTATCTGGAAGACAGGAAGTACTTTGTTGAAATTGGTAGCTGTGTCTCAGACCACATGACCCTGACCTGTGGAGTGCCCCAAGGGTCAGTCCTGGGTCCCCTTCTGTTCAACCTCTACATGCTGCCGTTGGGTCAGTTGATACGCAGTGAAAATGTGTCCTATCACAATTATGCAGACGACACTCAGATCTATGTTTCACTATCGGCAGGTGACTATGGACCAGTAGATTCACTTTGTCACTGCATCCAACAGATCAGTGTGTGGATGCAAAACAACTTTCTCCAGCTGAACTCAGACAAGACTGAAATAATCGTTTTTGGCCCACAGAAACAAAGAGAAAGTGTTAGCGGTCACCTCCAGAGTCTCGCTCTAAAACCTACAAACCAAATTAGAAATCTGGGGGTAATAATGGACTCAGACTTGAACTTTAATAGCCACGTCAAATCAATAACATCAGCAGCTTTTTACCATCTAAAAAACATTGCCAAAATCAAAAATATACTGTCAAAACCAGATTTAGAGAGACTTATCCATGCGTTTGTCTCCAGTAGATTAGACTACTGTAACGGCCTGCTCACTGGTCTCTCCAAACGAGTTGTAAAACAGCTGCAGTACATCCAGAACGCTGCTGCTCGGGTCCTGACCAGAACCAGGAAGTATGAGCACATTAGTCCTGTTCTCAGGTCTCTGCACTGGCTCCTGTGGCTCAGAGAATAGACTTTAAAGCAGCTCTGCTTGTGTACAAGTCTCTCCATGGCCTAGCACCAAAGTACATCTTGGATATGTTAGTGCCATATGAACCATCTCGGACTCTGAGGACCTCAGGGACCGGCCTCCTGCTGGTGCCCAGAGTCAGGACTAAACATGGACCGGCCTCCTGCTGGTGCCCAGAGTCAGGACTAAACATGGACCGGCCTCCTGCTGGTGCCAGAGTCAGGACTAAACATGGGGAATCTGCGTTTCAGTTTTATGCAGCTAAAATCTGGAACAGTCTTTCTGAAGATGTGAGACAGGCTTCTACTCTGACAATGTTCAAATCTAAGCTAAAAACAGTTTTGTTTAGCTGCGCATATGACTGAAGGGATTTTTTCTTTGCGCTCTTCTCTTTTGTTTGTGATTTTATTAGTTTAGAAAATCAGTTGGATTGATAATTTTTAATTTAGTTAATTTTATTGTATTTCTGTAATTTCTATGTGATTTGAATGCATTTTTCCTGCTGTGTGAAGCACTTTGAATTGCCTTGTGTATGAAATGTGCTCTACAAATAAACTTGCCTTGCCTTGCCTAATAGAGAAGAAAAAACATATACAAGTTGCACTGGAGTATGAAATGAGGTTGCAAGTGTGAAAATAACAAATAATATCACATAAAAGTCGCTTCGGAGTAGAAGAATAAGTATATTAGTATAAATATAAGTATAAGTCGCACCCCGGCCAAAACTATGAAAAAAGGTGCAACTTATAGTTCGAAAAATACCGTATAGAGCAGTGTTATACGATCGACATTGCAAACAGAAGGATTTCATTTCACTTTTTCTTTTTTGAATAGCAAAACAGATTATTTGGGAAATGTTCTTATTAGTTAAGCCATCACCAGTTTTCTGACATCTGGTACAACACAACCATAGCACAACCGGTAATTGCCAATATGCTCTGCACCACAAACTTGTCCCCAGTCTTTATGCCTTCTTCCCGTGCTAGGGCTGGAATAACAGTGTATATAATCACAGTGATATAGAGGTGTGAGTAAGTGGCTCATCCTCACATTACTCACGGTGACAGTACAGCGAGACGTGGTAACAGCCTTAGGGAGACATCGCCACAGGGACCAGCCACTGAGTTTTTCTACAGGTGTGAAAAGTGCATGAGAGACGTGCTCTCCACTGGACACACATTTGAAGATGCAAACATGATGAAGTGTTATTCAATTTAGAGTCTTGTCCCCTGGCAGACCTAGTGAGAAGCAGGTAATTGTGTTTTATAGCATCAGGAGGTTATAGGAGAGAATAAGAATCCACCATCCTTTGAGCCTCTTCTACTTTATCTCTGAAAGCGCAGCCAGATCTCCACCTGCTCCCTCAAGTTTGTGGACAACCAATTACAGCCATTTATCCACGATAAGATAAGATATCACGTTGTTAATCCCGGAGGAGGTTCTTGTGCCTGAGAAGCCATTAAAAGACATATACTGAAACATAAAATTATCAATAAAATTCTATAAAGTACAATAGCGTATACAAGATTATGTCAAGTTACATCGCTCAGTATGACGGTCCCGCCTTGCAAAAGGGGGAGGAGTTGAACATTTGAGGTTTATAATTCAAATGCAGAAGACATTTTCCTCCAAAAATCCCCAAATTATAACCTGTTAACCCCCAAATTACATCTTTTTGA
Organism: Eucyclogobius newberryi; assembly: GCF_026437365.1. Lineage (NCBI taxonomy): Eukaryota > Metazoa > Chordata > Actinopteri > Gobiiformes > Gobiidae > Eucyclogobius > Eucyclogobius newberryi. The sequence goes on from NW_027315746.1 coordinate 21,546,990, forward strand.
CTCATGTAAACCGACGTTGTATTTTTTTGGGAATTGGGGTTTATTTGCTTATCAATCAAATCTATTGGAACTCACAAGGTTTGACACACAACTAAGTTCTTAATCACTATTATAGAAAGGATATGAGCAAGTTCACGTATTTGTACTGATTTTACATAATTTGATTTGTTCATGTTCCAATTAGGTATGTCACAATATCAAATTTTAGTGTTCTGAACGATTATTCATGATTTTTGAGACTGAGTGAACAACAGTGACCTGAATAATCCATATCGTCGATTAACCTAATCATTGTGACATCCCTAGTTCCAATCGAGAATAAACGTGAGACCTTTGGCCACACGTGAATTTAAAGCCAAACATGTTCAACGCACCCTCCCGTGTCTGGGCCGATACAGTGAGGGGCGGGTAATTGCAGCTCGAGTTTATGTCCCTCCTGGAGCATGTTCTTTACCACAGGGACAGCGCTGGATAAGCCGCTGTGAATGAGACCAAGTGTGCAGTGTGATGTGGCTCCCCCGACTGAGCGGGCTACTGGCAGCTTGTTAGTGTAGCTCTACCACACACACACACACGCGCACGCACGCACACACACACACACACACACACACACACACACACACACACACACGCACACACACAAACATGCACACACACATGCATGCACACACACATGCACACACATGCGCACACGCGCACACACACACACACACACACACACAAACACATGCACACACACACACACACACACCTTGGATTATTATTTTTATACTTGCAAATAAGATAATTCTAAGCATAATGCAGGCTATAAGAGAAAGTGTTAGTACACTCCATAGTTAAATGAATTCAAGTAGGCCACTCAAAAAGTCAACTGGAAAATTGGAAGCAAAAAAAAGCTTTTTGTGGAGTTCACCGTTGTAAAGTATTAAAAAATGCAACAAACATAGATGGCATTACAACATATGATATATTACACACGTTGAAGATGAAGCTGAATATATATATATATATATATATATATATATATATATATTATTATTTTTATTTTTTTTTAATCTATGTTGTAAAAAAAAGTATTTACGGTAATATTTCTGTACTTTTGTGATTAATTTTACAGACATTTCACATGTGTCTGATAATTACATTTCCAGATACATTTAAAGACATGTTTTCTGTTGGATTGAGATGACATCGTCTGAATACTGTTATTCTGATACTCCCAAGAATATTGAAATAATATGAGACTTTATCAATATCGCACAGCCCTATGTACGTTACACATATTCTGCAGAAAATACATACCCAATACCCATGAGTCCAGTCAAGCCAATGCAGTCAATGCACCTCTTTACTAGACTTATATCAATCTCCATAAAAATGCCAATAACTTAGTGCGTCCAAGCCAAGAGCACTTTAAATGCAACCACTAAATCCACATGCTTCTCAGCCTTTGCCAACTCCGCCTGGGGAAGTCCATATATTTTTGGACACAATCTTTATTTCTTCCTCCAGGGCAGAGCTGGGCAGACTACACTGTGATGAGGGAATAGAGGGAGGGAAAAAAGATTCCGGAGGCAAGAGGTACAAAAAAAAAATAATAATAATAATGAAAAAGAGTTTGAGGAGAGGATCTTGACCTTACAGCGTGACGTGGAGGTGAGCTGGTTCTCTCTGAGGAGGTTCTATAACAAGTGAGGAAGAGGAGGAGGAGGAGGAGGAGGAGGAGGAGGAGGAGAGAAGGCTAATCACTCGAGAGGAGCAGGAGTTTGTGAGGATGTTTTTTAATGGTGGAGAGCTGCAACTCATGCAAAATTTTCTCTTTGAAGCCGAGGGTAAATAGATGGATGAGAAGTCTATAAATCCTCTGGAGCTTTAAGAAGTGCATAAGAAACTAAAGGTGTGCTCAAATCTCTAAATATTGATACATCGCGATACTACATTTAGTGATACAGCATTGATATCATGGGCTGCTGCATCAACATATTGCTGTGAGTACTTTCTGGTAGATTTTGCTAAAGTGTTTTGTGACAGGGCTACAATTTTGTTGCTTATTTAAAAAGGAAAAGGTATTTATTACATTTGTGCAGGTAGTGGTTCAACAAAGAAATACTGTTCTGTCGCTTCACTAATTGTGGTATATCGCAGAATATATTGATTATTGCAGTGGTTCTCAAACTTTTCTGACAACCGTGACAGGACCTGCATCACTAACTTGTTCCTGTAGCTCTTAAAAACTCTTTGACACATTTGACATGTACATGGCTTTAAAACCGTTATTTATTTATTTTCAGATGACAAAGCAAAGTCAACATGTCACATCCCAAAACATAACATAGTGCTAAACCAGATCAGTGAAATGCTCTATATTTTCATGCAGCCAGATCACAGCGGTATGATTTAGTCACAAAGTGCTGCTTTAACGATTTACTCTCAGGTGGAAATACGCATTTATAAATGTGTTAATTTACGAGAAAAATGTCAGGTTCCCACAATAATATTCTATAAAGTTCTCAGGTAGTAGAGTAGCTGTGTCATCATTACTGTATCTTTTTAGTTCTTCATTGCCCATACACTTGAGGAGCATCTTCAATAGTATAAAGAACTGACATCATTTTAATTTGAAAAAAGCTCTGCGAGTATAAAAACTATGGGCAGCACAACTGAAAAAACAATGTCTTAGCTTTATTTGCCTCACTCTTGTCCATGGATATTTTGTTTTGCTCAAATTAACTGTATACGATAAAATGGAAATTGAAAATAGTTCCTCCATTATTGCTCCATCTCCCCAGAACAATTAAATTTGCATCAGTGATACATGTGAGCGCAGTTGCAGTGTGATGTTCTTTATCTAGCCGCCATGTTTGTTTAGACACGAGCATGGCGGCTTACAAGAAAAAATAAAATAAGGACTGAGAAACAGAACATCTCTATAAATCTGAGCTCAATTAAGTCATACAATTTGTCCTGGATGTCACAATAATATTTGAGAGGAGATGTCTTCAGCCTTTAGAGACACATGCTACAAATCAGTGGCGGTGGTTGGACCGTCCCAAGTTAGGAGAGTTTTCTACTGTTTACCTGCCTTTTTTCTTAAAGATGCCAGGTACAAACTAAATATTTAGCAGAGTTGTAGAGTTTTATATTTGTTATTAGACTGTAGGAGTTATTTCACAGTTGAGCTTTATTACCGGTTTTTCCCGGACTATAAGTCGCACCTTTTTCTTAGTTTTGGCCGGGGTGCGACTTATACTTATATTTATACTTATATACTTATACTCTGGAGCGACTTATATTTGATATTATTTGTTATTTTCACACTTGCAACCTTATTTCACACACCAGTGCAACTTGTATATGTTTCTTCTCTATTATGCATGTTTTGGCTGGTGCTACTTAAACTCCGGTGCGACTTATGTACCGTATTTTCCGGACTATACCATTGCCATTCCGCATGTTGTGACGCCATCTGCATAACCTCTACAGTCACAGTAAATATACCTGTCTGTCGGAAAAGCTTTTTTGAATGTTTATTATTAGAACGGCAGCGTTGTCTCCGTCAGTCAGTCCCTGGGCAGATGTGTTCTCTCTGGGAGTAAATGTCACTGTGCACACTAGAGTCGCCGAGCCGAGCCAAATGCCAGCAGTGTGTTGGTAATTTGGAGCCCATGTCACAAACACTTGCACACACAAATGTGCCCGACATGTCTGTGACCTCACTTGAGTTGGCACCCATAGGACACCCACGCTCTTGAGCTTTGGCCTGCAGCTCAGCACCCAAATGTCACAGCTGTCCGGTGACACAGTGGTAGGACAAACAGTAGCGGTCTTCACTTTCATCGGTGACCGTGCCAGTGAGGGCTGTCGTCTGCTTTTAGCGAAAAGAGCTAGTTCTCTTTACAACCCTGTTATTTTGTATTTTCCAAAAGTCTTGTTGAGTGTTTTGTGCAGAGAGAGGCTGTCTTACAAAGTCTCTCCTCCAAATGTCAATGCAGGCACAGAGACTAAATTACCTAAATCGGAGAGTAGAGTAAAAACTAAATAGTTATTTGAGTTGCATTCACACAGCTCTTTTTTTTGCAGACATTGTCACTTCAGACTTCGAATGGACGGCTCCAAAGTCTACAGCTTTCAACAAAGTTTTACCAATCCTTGTTTGGTTAGAGACAGACAAAAAGTGTACATATTATTCTGCACTTTTTGTGACTTCTTAAACATAATGTACACTCTAGTTGCAAAAGTTCTCATCCAATGTCAACCTGGGATATATTTACAGTACTTTTCAGACTGATTTTGTTCGGTTCATTCTACCTGCCTTAAGAGTACGAAAAGTTCCCTCAGGATTTATTCTGAGAACATCCACTCCTGAAGCAATAAGTAATAATAACAGTGAATTCCCAACAACAAATGAATCACATGTGCATTTTCCAATAGTACCCAACTGCACCCATCTCGTCGACTTTCAATAAATGTCAAATGAACAATATTATTTTGGGCTCAATTATTTTAGTGCTTACATTTTATGTGCACAAGTTTGTTTTAAAATGTGTCTTATTTTACTTGGAGTACAATCACTTTTGAGCAGGAGCTGTATAATTAACATATCCAGTGTATATACTAACTAATGAATCAATGTAATTAATCAAAATGTAAGTATTAATGCAGCTTGAATCCTTTAATTGATCTTAGGATAAAGCCAAGCCCCTGTCAGTTTAAGGTTTTTGTTTTGCTTTGCTTTAAATGGCCATTATGAAAAATCTATATGGTTTATATTCTGGAAATAAATTCATGTAATTGAATGTAATAAAATGGAAAAAAAATATGATTTTTTTGGCTGGTGCGACTTATACTCCGGAAAATACCGTAAATACATTTAAAAAATAAAAGTGATCAATAAGAGAAATAAAATGTGATTCATGTTTTTGTCATATTGCCCAGCCTTACTATCAATAAGTAGTTGAATGTTCTATAAATTTATGTATTATATTCTATTTACAATATGGTTCATTGAGAAAAAAGGTTTACAACATTTGCTGTATTTTTATATTGCTTTTCAAATGTTGGTATTGTGACAGGCCAAAACCCAACCACCCACAGAGTCAATAAAAACTCAAGCTCCGCTGCCACATCCGTAGCACAAAAACGCCACAGCAACTCAAAAGCCATGTTTCCATTTTGGAGTTCATATTACGGCTTGAAATGTTCTATTTTCTCCTGCATTCTACATGCTACATTTATAGAACTGTTCGTATTCCGATCCACACCGCTCACTGCTGTGCTGCTCCTGCTCTCCACGACCGTAAAAGTGTGTCTAAAGACCCGAGACGCCTGGTTAAATATGTAGTGCCACCGACCCACTTCAAGCTGTTCTTCTAGTTCACAAGTTGAAAGCCGTTCTTCACTATGCACACCCCCTACACCTACGCCATGTAAATACAGCCGACACAAGCTGTAAAAGCAGGAAGCGGCCTCTTGAATTATTCCTCCGGGTACATGTCAGTGGGCTGGAATAGAGGGAGGTGCCGGTCCGGCGTGTGGAGGTGTTCGGAGTGGAAATGCTGGAGATGGGGAGACACAAGTGGTTTGGAGGTGTGCAGCGATAACAGCAGCGCGGCGGGAAGGTTTTAGAGGAACGTTAGAACGGTGGCAGTGCAAGGGGAAGAGGAGGGACGAGAAAAGAACACACTGGAGCTTTATGTGAAGGGTGGAAAGTTTATAGAAGCTATAGTGGTCGCTGTTGTTTTTTTTTTATTCCATTGGAGCCAATATCGATATCCAATATTCAGTATTGGATATATTTTGAAATCCATAGCAAGGCCCACTAATAAGATCGCAAATAACTTTTAATTTCAGTCAAAATAAAAATAAAATGTATTTATCTGGAATATAAAATCATTTGTGTCATGATTGTGTAAATATACAGGTCCATTTTTAGCCGACCGGTAATTGCCAAATTTTTCTCAAGAGTCTGTTCAAAAAGACACATCTGATGCACTGAGGACAAACTGGGAACGGCACATGGGCGCTCATAGTCTGGGGCACAGATAATGATATTGATTAAAAAAAAACACAAAATACGCACTCTTGTAGGGTTGATGCACAGATACAATGCTAGTTTTACTAATTCAAACAAACGACCCCCAAAACAATCACATAATTATAGGAAAAAATTTTCCTTTTCTGAATAGTTTTAGAAGGGCCTTGCTCCTATATCATAAATTATATAAGACTACATAGTAATATTAATAAAGTTATGTAATTCACATTCTATAAATACAGTGTGTTTAAGTGTAATTGGTATTTTATTTTTTTATTGTAATTCAGAAATAGCCATATGTTTGGTTCAAAACATGAAAAACTACAAGTTGAGGATCAATCATTCCATCAGCAAGTTGGAATTTCATCTCAAAGAGTGAAATTCAAAAATGTCATTTCATTTCTCACTGGTGAGTGGTTGGCCCGTCATCCACCACAACCCAATATTTGGAATCGAGTCAATCCACCTGACACTGATTAACTCTGCTCTTCCACAAGTTCACACTCACTGCAACACACTCTACATACAGGCAACACACTAAATATTTGGCAACAATTTGGATGAAAAGAAATCTCAACGACTTAATGTAATGCTCGGCTCCTCTGCATCGTCTTATCAGGTGAGGACAACCCCACGCAGACAGAACTAATGATCCATTAAACTATAACGCCCACCCACATACACTTACGGCACAGATTTCTACAAAGCAATTTATCCAAGGCCAACAATATAATGTAACCTTTGTGAGCAGTTTAATTGAAAAATACTGAAGACACTGCTCGATAACGTTCAACGCACGCACTACATTCCTGCTTATCTTAAATCAAGTTCAAACGAATGCGAGATATGGTGAGATCATAACACCAATACACATTTTCCCACACTATTACAAAAGGCTATCGGTGTTTACCAGTATGTAGTCCATTTATCCAGCACTTTAGTTGTGCAAACATCCATTAAATGAGTGCGTTATCAGTGGTTGTGTGATTGTTAATGTAGAGGAGTGCTGGAATGACTCCCAGTGAAGTTTTCACACACTGCTACACTACCAGTAAGTTGCCTTTCCCTCCTTCTCTCCAGGGGTGTCGCTGGCCCACGAGTCCCCGAGCGGCCTGATCTACATAATGAGGCTGACAGACCAAACAAAACAACACGTGTAGGAGAACAGGAAGACGCCAGAGACGATGAGGCTCGAGAGGCTGAGGATATAGAGGTGTGAAGCTACTGTAAGCCCGCTGTACCGTGTGGGACAACTTAAGAACACAAGGATGTTCTCAATCTGTTGTTGCTCTGGTATTGTCATGGACGATTCAAGACGATTCCAATTGAGAGAGCAGGTCGAAATATGAGGGCCAAAATTTGATATAAGAGCGACAATAAAGGAGCCTAACCTGTGATATTGAAGAAATAATAGTACAACACTTTTAACCAAAGCCTGAACTCACTCACCAAGCTTACTGTATGTCGACGCCCTGAGCCAAACTGACATGAGACTTGGCGGCCATTCTGTGCCTTTACATGTTGTCGATATGACAAGTCGCATATTAATTTACACATTCATAAAGGCGAAAAAAAAGTGTTGTGTTTAATGACATCATAAAGTAGCAAGGCCAAACTTTAGGTGCGAAATTAATCCATCCTTAACTAAACCGCTTGTGACATGCGATAAAAAAACTTCCTTATGCATAGTTTGTGTACCTTGTCAGTTTTTTTTATGTGAGCTCATTGAAATGTTTTCCCAATGTAGTTTTGATCAACAAATTGTAAATAAACTTAACTAAATAGGAGCTTTTGAGTACATCTATTTTGTAGTTTTTTTGGCTTACATCTACTTAAGTTTGGACCAGAAATACATGTGATTTAATATTTTCAATAGTCTCATTCTCCCCAAACCATGAGCCACGTGAGACATGATCAGCTGACAGCCGCACTTATTTCCATGCCAACAGGCTTCAAGCAAACAGAGCCTTGTGAATGCGCTCACTTCCCCCAGTGCTGTACTCGCTGGTCTTTTGGTAAATGCCCCGTGAGAGTGATGTTCAATGGTGCCGGCAGAGACAAAGCTGTGTGAGCGGCGCACAGAGGCTTTACCTGACGCAGAGGCAGAAGTGATAAAGTTGATCCAATTTAGCTCGTCAGACGCAGGTTGCAAACGGTTGCTCTGAAGCACCCATTCATGCAAATATTCGCAGTCAAAGCGCATTTTGGATCAATTTAGCCTCACAACGGACTGTGTGGTGACGTTTAGGTCTGCCTGAGGTCAGCCACTTTCACACCTCACACGCCTCGCACCAGAATGTGGGAGAAGCCGCACCGAGACCACCTCTTTAGTGGTTTCGGAGCGCTCTTGACTGCGACTGCTGTGTTCACACTGGGACAATCGCATTGCTCTTGGAGGAAAGGTTCCTTTACTTCGACCTATCCAGTGGCAGTGAGAAAACGACCTTAGTAATTGTGAGTTCTATTCTCTGTTTTTACCCAACACTGGGTTAGTGGAGAAGTTCAGCCCCATCTCTCTCTCCTCCTCTTCCTGTTCTCTCCCTCTTTCTCCCCATTTCTCTCGCTGAATGTGGAGTGTTGTGTGATTTACGATCCCTGGTGTGAGCGCTGCTCCCGTCCTCCTGCATAATGTCCCCATTAGAGACGGCAGACTCTGTGGTTGTGTTCATCATTTAGCCCCAGCGCAGTGGCACACCTGGGGAGAGAGGGGCCGCACGGGGACATCCTGAACATATGAGCACACCACGCCAAAGTGCGACTGTACTATCATGTCATCAATTACACTGTGTGCGCATGATCAACTAGCAACCTTTATTCTGTCTATTTTAGTCACAAAGAAAAAGAAAAAGCAAACATGTGGTCTGTGGCCAATATTTATTTTAAAGTAAGAGTAAAAGTGTGCAAGACATTTTTTAAAGCAAACATACCCACACATACAAATTGGCCAGAAGGTGTGTAGCAAGTACAGCGGGTGACATTTCCAGGTTGGTCACCTTTTTCTGTATTTGTTCTCACTGGATTCTTGCTTCTTACCATCACACAAAGAACTGTTTTCACTTTTTCATTTGAGATTAGTTCACTTAGCCTCAGGTTTCAAGGGTCAAGGGTCGTAAAATTAGGACTATTACCAGTAGATGCAATGATACAGTTTACTCACATGATCACAATAATAGGCCTCTGAAGACAAAAAACAATTATTTCCTAATTTTTATCAATAAAAAATATATCTTCCCTGTTTAAGCAGAGATGTTTCTATTTTCTTCTGGATCTGCAAAAATATATCACGATTAAGGGTCTGGAAAAGGGACATTGCGAGGCCGTATTGAAAAATGTTCTATTCTATAATCTATTTGAGTCAAAATGTATCAAAAGTCTTCAAAACGGCCCCCACGACAGGTAAATGTGACTGAAACACACTACTCACTACATGTGCAAGGTTATAATGGTTTCACTGTCTACCTCTATGACCTGCTTTTCCCATTAAAATAGAATCAATATATGACATAATCCACTTACACTTGTCCACATCTGCTTTCTGTCAAAATCTGACAGTCTGACAGAGTACTATTAACACCATGGCTCATCCCTGCACATTCCCAAACACACATTATATATATATATATATATATATATATATATATATATATATATATATATATACACACACAGACCGCCATCAGTCAACGAGACAGTAAAGGAGATAAATAAACGCACACCCACTGAGAAAGCAACAACAAACCCAGTCCAACCAGGAGCAGCACGTGCGTGGACAACACACACACACACACACACACAACACACACACAAATGCACATGCAAAAAGGGAAATATCTGCCATCACACATACTAATTGATTATAATAATGCTTTGTCTTTTCCCCATCCTTATTTATCCTTCAATTTCCACTTTGTCTATGCAGAGATAATCTGGCAAAATCCATAAAATTGGGTTTTTTGCACATTGTGATTTATAAAGCATAAATCCATGAGAATATCCGGCCGACTGCTGATGCATGGCTTATTGCTTCTACAAATATGCTAATCTGTAGAAAATCCGTAGTGAGGAATTTGATTTATCATCTTCTACTTTATAACTGTCACTTGGCGGGCGACATACTCCATTTGACACCTGTGAAAGTGAAAGGAAATGTCAACTATTACTTGCACGCCCATTCGAGGGGAAAACCGGCCTTTCTACCAGCTTAAGTATGGATAATAATATGAGAAGGGACAGTGATAAAAATGGTGTTGTGGTGTTGCCAAAAGGCTGCAGGCTGATGTGGCAACACAGGTTTAGGCAACAGAACTGTGTGCAGTATAAACAGTCAGTGGGCAGGAGGCCTGTCTAAGTTTGTTTTTACAACCCGTTTCTTGCAAATTCTGTCCAACATGTAAAATATTTATTCGTTCATGCCCGGTGCTTAGTAGTATTCTGGTGTATTTTAGATTTTATAGAAGACAATTGATAGTTTAAGAAGACATATGATCCTTTTTCAGCCAATTATTATCAAAGTATAATATTACTAGATCATTATACATTTTGCTCATCGTAAACCACAATCCATTGACTTCCTGTTCAGAACTGTAGAACTGTTAAGCCCTGCCTTTTCATGGTAACGTTTGACTGTCATGCACCATGACTCTACATGTACCACTCAGAGTCTTCATTGTTTATATAATTGCAACAAAATAAAGGGGTTGTGGGCGGGGATAGGAGGTAGGTGACAACAGGAATTTTCTAAACACTTGAGCCTCAGTTGCAGGAGAATACAGGATTTACTTAAACATACATGAATCAATCAAAATACTACTTTGAGACCACTAATGATGAGGGATCACTGTTGTAAGGTTTAAAGGTTCTTCAAAACTTGCATTACGTAATCTACACCAATGGAATACTTGATAAAATATTACTCTTGCTGTCATTTTCTTAAAGGAGGTATGGACGATTTTTCGGCGTTTTGAGAACGCAGGCGGAAGTGCGCATGCGCACTCCCCCGTGCGGACTGATACAACACACACGTGCGTTTGTTTATTAGCGCAACGGAGCGCATCGCATCTCTCGACTCCCATAGATTTCTGTCCACTTCTGAGTCAGCTCGAACTGTCGTTCTCCGTCTTCATTTTGCCCCGTACACTGAGGGAACTATATTATGATAGATCCATGCGCTTAGGCACGCGGAAACGTGGGGACGAGCCTGACGCGGCTGCAGGTGAGCGATAGGTGTGTTTTATGATTGATACGTGGCAGGACAAATGATTTATCCACGCCACGAGGAAATATGATAAAAAATTGCTGAAAAAAATTGGCCATACCACCTTTAATGTACAATGACTTTACATTTTGTTAATCATTATTATCATCATCAAACAACTACTGGTACTATATCTTTTTTCTCATATTTCTATGTTTGGATTGTAGAAAAAAAGTAGGTTCTGGCAAGTTACCTGCATTACGAAAAAGCAGTGCTACAATGACAATAAAAATATGAAATCAAATAAATCAAAAATTGTGAGGCCTAAATGGTAAACTGTGTTGCACAATGTATTTATTAGAAATGATGTCAAAATCTAATCTTGTGGACCCAATCGTGTGTCTTGTCTCATCTCAAGCATAATGTGTCCATATCCCACATGTATATGGATTCTCAACATCTTTGCCATCACCGTTTTGAAGTTTACCTTTCAGTTACTTTGACTTTGACATCCACACATCCCCACAAGTCACAAAAGTAGAACACATCTTCCAACCGTCCTCTGTGACCAGCGCCAAAAATATAACCATGAGACCGCAGTGGCACCGCATTGTCAGAACGATTGATATAGTACACAAAGGACAGCCATCTTGCCTCCTCTGTCCTCAGTGTTTACATAGGCCACTGGTATTTGTCTTACACCTTCCGAAATGGCACGAAGCAACCTTTATCCAACACCATTGCTGCTTGAAGATAATGGATCATGAACACAAAACCTCTTCGCCTGCCTCTCCCCACCGCTCTCTACCCACTTCCTGACGTGAGCTCGCACACACGCCTGTCAACACTCTGCTTAAGGCCGCTGTAGTTAAAACCTCCCAGCCTATTCTTCGAAACACATGGGCCTGGGGGCAGTTGTCGACGGAGCCTCACTGTTAGATTAACTTTTGACCTCAACCGTGGCTCTGTTTTGAATGGGAGCCGGCAGATAGTAAGTCACTGTCAAAGTTAGGGAGGGGTGGCTGTTGATGTGGGCAACGGTCCCCCCCACGTACTTCACTTAACCCGGGCCTCTACACTCCAGAATGCGGCTGAAAAAGAGTAGAGGGTGGAAGCCTTAAGTGTTTGTCGCATTGGCGTTGAGCGTTTGAGTGTTTTCGCTCTCCACACTTGAGCGGAGCGGGCCTATTCGGGCTGGTAATAAATCCCAGCGCATGAGAAAGAAAAACAATGCAAGGGCAGTTCTATAAATGCGGGGCCCAATCCCAGTGGTCTGTGATACATTTACTAGAGGAAAAGGTCAAATGTCCCTGTAAATGTGATGGCTGTATTTGAGAGAAATAGCTATGGACACTTAAAGTTGCTCAGGTAAAACCAGAACAAGTTGTGCAACACCAAACTTTGATACTGTCATATGGGTCGGAATAGGTAACCTTTGTAAAGATGTCACTTATGGGTTATGGACTATACCACTTTTCACATCAGTCACATCACAGGCACAACAAATTTCAAATGAATAATAAAAAAACTATGGAAATATTCTGTGACTTCTGTTGCTAATGAATGCAATTTATAGCACCATTTATATAGTTTACCCTTAAAGTAAAGAATATCCCAATCAATTGCTGTGATTCATGCCTCTATGACATGATGTAATGCAATAAGAGTAGTCCTTGCAGTAATGGGTACATTAAAGTTAAATCATTGGTGTATTTTAAGTGAAAAACAACGACAAAAGGAACAAAATTGATGTGGAAAATCCGTGGATATGCCTTCTTGTATTTCTTGGCCTTTGTGTCAGATTAAGCACTACAGAACTGGCCCCAACAAACCCACATTGGACTCATTTCCTGCAAGAGCAAAAGCGCTCAAGAGGTTTGCGAACATTTCAGTTCCACCTGGCAAAACGCACTTTAACTGGCCAGAGTTTTCTGCACGACAGGGGGGAGGGTGGGGGTAGAAGAGGGAATGTGGGGCCGGAGTCCAGGCAGCCGGCAAGCTTTGTACCTCATTGTACCGCTTTGAATAACACGGAACTGCAAGATAGCGGCAAACAAAAGCCAAACAGGAAAAAGGCCATTGGAGAGGTTTTCTTTCAATAGACATGCTTCTTTTCATGTCCTTCACCCAACATCCCCCTCGTGTCACCCAGGTGTCTCCTCCTCCGTCAATGATCGCTACTAAAAGGCTATGAGATTTTTTCCACTGTGCGGCTAATGTACTCTTTAGTGCACCTTATTCTCCTGCTGACGACGGCAAAAAGTCAACCAGAAGTGGAACTAAGTCTTCACAAAGGGGCTGTGGACCAGAGCTGGGGGTGAGCAGAACGGAGGCAGTGGGGCAGGTCAGTCTGGCAGAGGTGCTGAGTGAAAAAGCGATTTGGGTTTTAATGAAGCGCTGATGAATGGTGGTCAGAGCTCTGAGGCAGTAACTCAAAGCAGAGGCAGAGATAGGTTCACAGCAGGGACGCACTGCTCTATCTCTGGTATAATGCTTTAAAATGTCTAAAAAGTGAAGCGGTTTACGGCGCTGCAAATAAGGGTCGTTTCCATCTCATCATTGTGGGTTTGCCTACTGAGCATGACGGTTTGCTGAATGTCCCTACCCTCTCCCTTTCCAATTTATGCTGTCCAATATAGCATTTGGGCCAGAATATCTCAAGTTTTATGGCCCAAATGCTGTCCCAAAAATAAAAAGGGTACAACAGAATTTGTTGGAAGCAAAGAATGAGTCTGTGTTTATGGATTGATATGTTTAGGCACTATTTTTTCTCCCATCATCAACATACTTTTATTGTAAAAGCCTCTATTCAGGTGAAAATGAGTCAAGTGTGCGATCTTTGCATCTAATTACAAAGCGCTATATTCTCCGTGAAGCAGGAAGTACGATATTAGCATGCTAGTTGTTGTTATCGACAGCAATTATGTATTTATCTTCACGTTTTAAAGACGGTAAAAATCAGGAACAGCACCTTTAAATTATAGACACTCCTGGTTTGAACATTTGCTCAGCATGTTCTGTCTTTAAGAATGGATACACGTTACATAAAGGAGAAAACACAAGGCGCGTTCGTGTTAAGCTGCACCTCGCCTGGATGAGCGACGAGAGTTGATGGCTGCAACAGAGGCGGAGCTAAAAGACCGAGGCGGAGCTAAAAGACTGCTGTAAAGATGACCGATGCATTCATCAATGACATCGAACCTGAGCAACGAAGGTCAGGTATTTGAACCACAGAAAAAGGTGACTGTTTAATGCTGAAGCCTAAGTGAAAAGCGATCAAACCATTGCCTAGTAATTAAATAAGCTTTTCATTATAATCATAATTAGGCACAGGAGTAGCGGCGGCTGCTCCCGCTGGTTGATGCCATTTTTATTTAACCAAATTTCAACTTGTGACGTCAGAACAAGTCAGGGTAAAGTCTAACACGATCTACGTGGGGTGAACGCTGACACAGATCGGATCCCAGCAGGTCTGGCTTATCTCGAATATGCCTACTTAGCTCCACCCACTGTTGCTATACTACTGAAAGCACTGGCCAATCAAGAAACCCCTTCAATACAGTTGTTTTTTTATGTTCTGTTGTGAAATTGCATCAAACAGACAGATCATTTCAAGGTGAATCGCTTTTGAAAAACACAAACCTTATGACACCATGCATATTTTTAAAATAATACATTTTTATTCATCAAACAGCCCCAGAATTTAATTTGTGTTTTTTGGACCAGCAAATCGCATATAAAATGAAACCATCTTGCTCCAAAAATAATATAAAGCCTCAATTGACATGTCAGTGCAGGGGCCATATGAAACACCAAGGACCACATGTGACCTCGGGCCTACTCCACATTATGACTTATATGGAAAAATCAAAGCGCATTATGTTTATTACATTTCTTGAGTTACAGCATCTTTCACAAGCCTTCCAATAAAAGTGTCACAATATTGCTCTTAGTCGTATACAGCAGCGGGTGATGCATTTTCCATTTAGCCACAAGCCATCCGAGCAGTCAGTAAAAATTGTGGCGAAATGTAAATGAGATCCTTGCAATAAAAATCATATTTCTTTACCAAATAAACGCAGTAATAAAGGGCTGTGTTTGGCATCATTTGTCTGATGCTAAATGGCATGCAAAATTTAACCCTTTTCATTCTCCTTTCTATGGATGTCAAATTGCTGTGTTGTGATTATTGTGAGACAAAACATTAAGGGATTTAACTGTCCAAAGAAATTATAAGTCAACTTACGACACGCACTTTGCATCAATTAGCGGACTAAAAAGGACTGAGACGTAGTGATAGAAAACTTCTCAAAACACTATATGTTTTCAGTATTTTTCCCATATATCGACTCAATATGACACAAAAGATTATAAGATTGTGTAAGTTGACTCAATAACAAGAAAAGAAACTGTACATCTATAAGTTTTCTCTGTGTCCTTTCCCTCTGCTGTGGTCCAAATCTTTATAATGCCAATCAAATATTTAGTCAACTAATAAATGTTTGGTCGACTAAGGCACCAACGGCCTATTGAACGACTAAGCGACCAAGCATTTACAGCACTAAAACATTATGATTTTACAGTTATTCACAATTACTGACAGTCAAATACTTCATCCTTCAATCTTCCTTCAATTTCATTTACACCGTTTAATAGATTTTTTTAGTACGTGATCAGCTTTATCAAAAATCAAAACTTTCTGAACGAAAAATCTAAGCTCATCTGACAAAAAAGCCAAATAAAAAGCACTGTACATTTAAGTTTACTTTTAGTTTCAATAAATATATTCTGACTTGAAAAATCAATTAATTAACCAAATCATCTCGACTCTTTTCTGTCACTATATTCTGCAAACAAAGCATACATGCCATATTGCTTTCTATTACTCCGTGCTAGCCCGACGCAGTGTGAAATGGACTGACAGGGGCCCTTCAGAACAGAAAGAATTGATCTAAATGGTAATGTGTTCACAGAAAAAGCTGATTGTAGCTCCCACGACTCCCGTGATCTGACAGTATCAAGACAAGGCTGAAGCTTTAGCAGAGAAAATAGAGAAGACACGGGGAGTATGAGTCTATAGTGAGCGGCTTACATAACGGGTTAGAGGTCTGCAATGAACAAGTAGGTAGCTAGATTAAAGGCTGAAAAAGTACAATGGAAATGGTTATTGAAGCAACGACACTATAATGAGAACTGGATGTGAATTACTATCTATAGTGCATAAACTAATTAGCACCACTTCGAATGTCTGGAACACAATTCTTCACTCTTTTTCTATCGAGTATGGTAAGAATTGTGATTATTCTGTTCACAACATAATCTTAAGAACTAAAAAATGATAATCGTGAAAATTTTGTCATTTTACATTCAAGCTACACCTAAATGTAAAGTGCTCTTTTATTTGCCAGATTGTTGAATTAGTTCTACTACTTGTCATGTTTTCATAATGGCATAAATAATCTTAAAATGTCTTACCGTATTTTTCGGACTATAAGTCGCACCGGAGTATACGGCGCACCAGCCAAAAAATGCATAATAGAAAAAAATCATATATAAATTGCACTGGAGTATGAAATACGGGTGCAAGTGAGAAAATAACTAATCCCATACAAGTCGCTCCGGAGTATAAGTATAAGTATATAAGTATAAGTCGCACCCCGGCCAAAACTATGAAAATACGGTAATCGTAATCGTAAATGTAATATGGTGACATTCCTAATGACCACAATAGATGTTTGACAGAAAAGCTGCAGACGCAACTGTTCCTCGTTTCCCCAACACTGTTTCCATCATACTATATAATGCACTTAGTCATGCTCGGAAGAAGGGGAAATTCTATTTACTTTTTAGTCACAGCACTGCTCATGATCCGGCCACAAGCTTCATGATAGAGGGAGATAAGCTACACACTTGGTCCCAGAGCTGATGTCGATTCACACACTGGTGTAAAAGTCTCCACTTTTAATCAAAAACACCAAATGTCTGAGGTCCCTGAGCGCGCTGCTCCAGACGCAGGAGTTTTCAGGGAATAACCTGTGTTTGTATCAAATCCAGAGAGCCAGTGTCCTAGAAGCTCAATGAAATGAGAGCGCGTGAAGAGCGCGTGAAGAACACATGAATTACAGTTATTAAAGAAATGACTTATTTTTGCCTCTTTCTTGCATTGAATTAACAAATACGGTATTTTCTGGACTATTTTCATAGTTTTGGCCGGGGTGCAAGTTATACTTATATTTATACTTATATACTTATACTCCAGAGTGATTTATATGTGATATTATTTGTTATTTTCACACTTGCAAACACATTTCATACTCCAGTGCAACTCATATATGTTTTTTTCTTCTTTATTATGCATTTTTTGGCTTACACTCCGGTGCGACTTATAGTCCGGAAAATACGGTACATCTGCAGTAAGTTATCATTTATGTAAAATATTGCTTTTAAAAATGGCCAAATCCACACTTCAAAACTGCTATAATGTTCCTGCTAGTGCTAGTTCCTTTATTTCATTCATTATTTCACAGTCAGGTTAAGGTTTAAGCAGCATTTTTCTGGTTTAGGTTAGGGCTTTGGGACGGGTTCGCTAAACGGCTCTTGGCACAACCGCGTCAGCGAAGAAAACGACAAATTGCAGTACAGAAAACTTGCTCAAAGACGAACCATGGACACTTTTGACTACGCAACACCTGTGCCAGCGACATGGCACACATCTGCCTAACATCTGCTCATTACAGGTGATTAGTAAGATGATGCGGCACATTCTCTACCGTCTGAATGCTCGCCCGCAGTCAAGATTACGACAACGACTCACTTACCCAAGCAAGGGCGTAAACGCGAGAGCATTTTTGCATAAAGGTCGGTGCTACTTCTTTGGGGGTTAAAGCAAGAACAGAGGAATAAGTGGATTCCTGGATTGCCTTGGAAATAACCTGTCAAACACTACACCTACATCTCAGCGAGGAGAACCACAACATGCAAAGCTGATTGAATAAGCAGCCCACACCGTCACAACCGCACCGAGCGCTGATAATGTGTGTGTTTAACAGCCTCTCGTACAGAAAGATGGCCTCAGCCTGTTTGAATTACAACTTCCTGTCCTGGTTTTTAAAGGTGTACTGAGTAAGTTTTCCGATCCGCCGTCCGCTGTAATTGCTTTGACCACCAGCCAACAACCTCTCCGACCAAGCTCATTGATTCGTAACCCGGACACACAACATTATATCATAACTTATGCTTCGCCACACTGTCAATATTTATCTGTAAGTCCTCCGCAGTATTTTTCATGTTGGCAGCAAATGTTCGGTCTGTTTATTTATTAATGTCAAACAAAGCTTGTCCAAGTCTGAGTCAAGTGAGGTGAAGTATCAATCAATACGGTTGTCTGGTGGTTTTGGAGACCACTTAAGGACTGATGCATACATTTGGGGAAAGCTCTTGAATTAGCTAACTTCATATGGTTAATAATAGAACAGGCATTTAGAGATGGTTGGGTAGTTGTAATTGCGCCGTGTATTCCTTTAGCTCAGGGGTGTCCAAACCTTTTTTACCAAGGGCCGCATTTTGAAACTTAAACGGGGCAGAGGGCCACAAACAACGGGACAATGTCGAATTTGTTGAATGACAAGGTGAATCATTCGAAATTTTGCATTTGATGTAATTGCGATGAGCCTCCACACCTTTAATTAGACCTAGAATATTAATATTAGGTTGGTATAACATCAATATGCTCGAATTGTCCCAATTTCACAGTAAAAAGTACAACTTTTTGTTGTTTGGGCCGACATAGCAGGAAGCCTGAGGGCCAACAAAAATTGGTCTGAGGGCCGCATTTGGCCCCCGGGCCCAAGTTTGGACATGCCTGCTTTAGCTTATTCTTTGTCGGATAATTAGAAGTGGGAGACAATGTCACAGTTGTTGTGCAAATATTTGAACATTGAGCAATAAAAACGTTAAAAGCTGCAAAAAGGTAAAGTAAAACTGATTATATTTTTGACATTGGTGGTTAATTTTTTGGTCTATTCACTCGAAAGGCAAAAACGGCCTCCATCGGGCACATCAGCAAATAATTCAATGGGCTTTTACTCAGTATTTTGTCATTGCCGCCACTTCTGTGAATTCAAGCGAAGACTTTTTCAGCTTCAAGCGCTAAAGAGCTAACCGTTGCTGACAGCTTGGATTGAGAACATGTTTGTGTGCTGATGAAAGCAGATTGATAAACATCATTACCATCACAGGCAAATAACAACAGCACCCAAGATATGAACGCACAGGTCTCCAAATTGAAAGGCATAGACAACCAACTGTGGATAATTTGCAATTAATATCAGTAATTGAAGCCATTAACGATGTTTTGTTGGGGAAAAGAAAACCATTTAAAAAGCCAGGCATGGAAGAGCACACTCAGTCATTCTTGAACACAAATGTGAACACAATATGTGCCGCACCATAACTTGCCTGTAACTCCAAAGTACATAAAGTCTAGCTGCTAATTCGATATCAGGAAAGAGACACGAGTGTTAAAAGTAGACAAAAACTGTCAAATGTAACTTGGTTCTATGAAGACGTTTGCAAATGCATTTAAATTATTCACAATTATTAGAGATTAGTAGAGATAGTAGCGATCACAACCAAAGAGTTCATTATCTTTCATTCGCATTGTCACAATTTCACAAGTTCGTGACCAGTTTTATGAAACCAAACTTCCTGAATAACAAAAACAAGTATGTGACAAAAACAGGCAGATAAAAAAGTAACTCACATTTAGATTAGACTTTTTTTCCCACGCTTTGAACCCTGTGGCCGATACAACAAGGCATCTAATTTAGAGGCCACCGGGGGGCACTGTAGCAGGAAGCACAACCATTTGTATGCTATATATGTTTGTTTTTTTTATTAACAATAACTACACTTAATACTGCTTCTAAAATATTCTTAATTATTCTTCTTTAGCTCTTAAGATTACACTGTGACCTTAATAATCATAACTTGACCAAATATTCTTGACATCCCTAAGCGGAAGATAGTTTGCGAGTGCAGAGGAGGGAAAAAAACAAAATGTAAAAGGTCAGATCTGCCTAACCAGAGATCTAAAACTAGACCAATGAATTTGCGGTCATAGCAATGGTTAGAGTAAGAGGAGATGATGAAGATGATTGGATTAAAACACATAAGGGCAGTAAAATGACAAAATGCTTTGTAATAAATGGCTGTAAAAGGCACTTGAAAATGGTCTCTCTTTCCTCCCCACTCTGTACCAGATGGTGGTCGTCCCCCTCCCTTTGTTAGCACATTTGCTTTTGTGTTATTTTGGTGTGTGCGTCTATCAACACACAGATGAGGCCTTGGACACAGAAGACTAAAAGCATCCAGCTCTTCATTCCCCACAATGGCAGCTCGGAAAACTAGCAAACACAGTCGCTCACGCTGCGATGCAAATCTCAGGCCAGTCTTTAGAGGCCGTTTTTCCTGCTCACCTGCTGAGACGGGGAGGCCTGCCATCAAATACTGTACAACGCATCGGAACACAGCAAGAAGTTGTTCTTAAGATTAACTTATGCATATTTTTGTCATAGTGAAGAGGTTTTCTATAAATAGATGCTCCTTTTCAGCTTTTATGTTTTGGTCTTTTTAGAACCGGTGTGGAAAAATAAAACGTTGCTTGATAAAATATTATAATTCATGCTAAAAAAAACAACAACAAGGCATAGCAATTAGCAAGAATGTCAAATTAATATTTCATGTTGAGGAGATTATTTTTTAACATCACCTTTTAGTTTTTGTTAAGGCAAGAAATGAACAACACAAACTGAACCAACAATAAAGGACTGGACCCAGAAAAATATGTCATTTAGAATACATTGGAAAATGGACCTGCTTGATAGACTTTGGACCAGATGGGACCATTTTGTTGGACTGGACTTTTGCTGTGTCCTCTCTGGTTCTGTTGTATAAGTTTATATGAGAAATAAAAACAGAAAAACTCTTAAATCAATAACCTAATCATGTTTTCTTGGCTCAATAGGGACTTCTGTGATCATCTCCAACCATTACTTTAAAAGTTACTTTCGCACGGACTAAAACTATTGAGCCATTCACAAACCAACATTAAATTGGATAAAAATGGCATATTTCCAGACAAGAGGCTATTCTTCTTAGCCAATATATTGTTGGCACGGGACAAACATTACATCATATTCATTACGGATAGTGCAATCTGGGATGGATCCATATGTCAGTATCAGGAAAACTTCATGACACACTCTTTTTGAGGTGGTTATACGTTTACATGCCATCACAAAAGGAAAACCAAATTATATTATAATGGAGACACGGGTAAAAACAAAATTACAAAGCGCAAAAGCGAATTTGTGGTATACAAATAAAATTTGATTGGTTGAATTTGTGAACTTTACTTCAGTTTGTTGGCCTTACCACTTTCAAATATCGATGTAAATTAGAGGTGGACGACATTGACAAAAAAAGAATCCATCATTAATATTATGAAGATTTTCATTATCTCTAACCAACGCTGTAAAATAATGCCACAAAAGCATGAGATGACAAGAATCAATAAGACCCGCCCCATCATGAATTCTACATCCTCCCAAATATTAAATGGCCACTTCTTGAGTCATTAGTGGGACAGACCGCAATAAAGTTTCATAAGTTAAAGGAACACGTGAGGACAAGAGCTCATCGTCCAATCAATAAGAACTTGCATTTACATTCCTGTCAGCAGCACTAGCCACAGAAGTGAATCTTTCCCCCCGCGCTCGCTCTTCCTCCCTCCCGTGTTCTGTGTTTCCGGGCCATGGCTTTCCTTCACGTTCACCTTTCGTCTGCTAATCCTTGTCTTTCTTGCCAACACGAATGGGCGGATTAGAAAGTGGGTAAAGTATTCAGGCATCACACATATCTTTTTTTTCCCTCCTTCTTTTTTCAGTTTTTAGCACTCCGGTTTTAGCATCCCAGATTGACATGAAGCCGGCAGCGCTGGGATTTCCATCTAGGTGTGGGATGTGCGTGGGTGGTACAGTAGCTTTACAAGGCGGTATAATTTACTGTGAACGGTCCATCACTACTTCCTCTAATCCGCTTTAAATTAGCCAGCCTTCGAGCGAGTCATTGCACACTCTACACGCAGATTCTCTTTGTCTTCCTCGCCTCCCTTTTTAATCGTTTTTTCTCGCTCACTTCCTCTATGCGAGTTTCCTTTTGGAGAAATGAATGCACCTGTTTACAGTAGAACAGAGTTGACAGTCTAGAGTGATTAGATATAATCCTTTGCCAGTCCCATTGTATTTTGAGGGATTTCTGTGGCTACAGCTAAATTTAAAACAAGCCCGAAATGTAAACGGCACTTGAATTGCAATAGTCTGGCATTAGGTTGCTCACGATGTCCAGTTGTCCAGAAGAGTTGTATTTGCATCTATTGATTGCCATGAAGTACAGTTGTTATGGTTGGTTCTTAGTGGACGTATAGGCACTCCAGACCGGACCACATATAACAACTACAGAGGCTTTTAGCAGATAAGTGAGAAGGCTCTTAAGCAACTCTGCACACAACCAAATCATAGGCAATGAACTTGTAACAGACTTTTCATCAATAGTAATAAAAATGTCAGATCCAATAAGGGAGCTTTAAATCAGCTACCTCAACTATTTTAAACTTTAGAACTTTCCAAAGACACTCAGCCAGGCAGGGATGACTAGTAACTTCTCCCAACATCTTGTCTGTTCGTGTTAGTGAGGGAAACCAAACACATTGGTTGAAACTTAAACCAAGTTTGTTTTGGTGCGGATCCTAATCCATTGGCCTTTTTTTGGTTACTATTTTGTAACAGACATGAGCTACTGCTTTGACAACATTATGGTAAGCATAGTTTGTGATCTGATCCCTTGTGATATGCGTTTTTGGTGATAAATGTCAAATTATGATTCAGTTGTACGCAATTTAAAGTGACTTTATGCTCAAAAACGCCTTTTCCCACCTTTGATCAGCCTTTGCCATGTTCTGAATAAGTGAGAGGAGGATTTAACCACTCACAGTGGTCATGCACTCACTCACTACACTTAGATCCTTCAAGTCTATATCTGTAATTTTCTTCCATTGCGAGATTGAACAGTTTGCTTGGTCAAGGTCTATTTCAATTTCAAAAGACTTTGTAAAGTCGCTGCATGTAAAGAAAAAATCATTCATGTGACACAAGGAAGTGAGATTCTATAGGCAAAGCCTGTCAATTACATTTGCCATAAATACAACAGAATCAATATTTACTGAAACAGTACATATCTCTCCACATGCTTAACACAGAGCTGCACAGCAATTATGTCATGTAGTGCATGAAATGACATGACTTTCTGTTCCCAATGACAATTATTGCTTCTATTTGGCAAGCTATACAATGGTATATTGAGGTCTCTGATGCTTCCAGCTGCTAATCTATAGCTCATGTAATACAGCCTGCGTTTGAGTGAGTGGAGGAACAGCTCATATCGGCCTCTCTGTAATGTGTCAAGCCAACGCAAGACTGAGCTACATTTAATTAACATTTCTAATTGTGCCTTGAAGGCTCGCCTCGCAATAGTGGCGGCTTTCGTTCGCGCCTGATTATGTAGCAATGATGAGGGTAATGGTGCTGAATATTTGGCTGCATGGCAAACACTGAGCATGAGAAGGCTCGGTGTTTCCCCTGGCAACCCTTTGTTTACTCATGATTGAAAAGAGAAGATGCACAGGTATAGAAAAATCTGTGCAGCGGTCGACCTTCACGTGATATTCAGTCAGTTTCACGCCGGGGTCTTTTACTTGTGTCAACTAAGAACATTTGGTATTGTTCATAAACACCAATAAAAGCTCACCTTGGCTTTAAAGTGGCCGTCGAGCATTCAAGGATTTGCAAAGAATACAGACTAAAGTTTGCATATAAATACAGAGTCTTGAAAAGAGATGGCTTTTCCATCTGCAGTCATATTATTCTGCCTCAATAAGCACACTTGAATCCAGCCATACGACCTTGGTGCCCTGCGTTCTATCCTCTATTTCATTTAAATTCTTAACACATCTTCAATGTCGACAGCCTCAATAGCTTCTTAATAAGGCCATAGGACAATTACCAATCACCCTATGTAGTTATAGTGCACATGTGCATCTATGTTGCGGGACGGACCTGATGAAAACCCCTTGCAAGAATGCACAGTCCTTTTACTCGAGTTGTTAGCAAAACCCTCCACAACGCGAGGAAACATTTATTAGACGGAGGATGACAAGCAGCTTGCAGTGGACATCCAGTCGAGGAGATGGAACTGGAGGAGCTGAGATAACGATTGCGAGATAACTAAGACAAACCTGCAAGCACAAGAGCAGAAGAAAGAGTCCGTGGCACCCACATCTGAAAGCCATTAACTGTGGCGCTCGTGAGGAGGAATGGGCTCGGTGATGACCTATTTCTGTAGGCCTTATATCTCATCAGGGGCGCTCACCCACACTCCATGTTGTGTGATTTATTTGGCCTCAAGTCCCCTTTTTAAAACCGTGTGTGTGTGTGTGTGTGTGTGTGTGTGTGTGTGTGTGTGTGTGTGTGTGCGTGCGTGCGTGTGTGCGTGCGTGCGTGTCTTAGCCCACTTGTTCGAGCCGGGTTCGTGTGTTCCATCGCCCAAAAGGCCCCCGAGCCCCGTCGTCATGGCGATGGGACACAGGTGCAGTGACGGGTCCCTCGATGTGTGATGTCACCGTGTTACAGGAAGTGGAAATGCGCTAAATTTAGGACGTAAGACTTTAGTGTTCCAGGAGTCAAATCAGTTATGATGGGTGGACAAAGGACAAAGGACAGAACAACAACTGTGATTGGGACAGAGAGGAAAGAAGACGGCCCTTGCAAACACCGCTAAAGATTTATTTAAAAGGTCAGTATTGGAAAAAGTTCATTCAATTCAATTATTACATGAAATCAGTCATCTTAATAAGTTGAAACCATTCTGTTGCCACCGCACCTATTGCTTTACGACTCACTTACACCCCTGATCGAAAATACAAAAGAAACAGAGCTGTTGTGTCCTCAGTCACTTTAGATAAAGGAGAGATTTATTGAAAACAGACCACTCTTCTTCTACCGCCGCTGCTGCTCCCACCTTAATGAATTGCTGTGACTACGAACAACAACAAGACAACATGAATGGGGAATGTAACATGTATAAAAGGCCACACCCGGTCCATGAACAAACCTATGATGGAACTGTGTATGGTTAGGATTAAGTTTGTGCCTGGATCGGAGCCCGCTTACAGTGGTACAATGTAAAGCTGCTGTTGGCAGAGCAGAGACCTCCGGATCAGAGAGCCCGGGCCGGCCCAGATGGCCCCAGCTGAGCAGCCTTCCCTCCTCTGCGTAACCTCAGCACTAATTAGGACGTTTACATTTGGCAGCGTGTGGATGTTAAAGAGCCTCATACATAAACGCACAGATCAGGGAGGTGCCAGTGCAAACCACAAGGGTGCCGCTCTCACTAAACTGGCACTATCAATAAACATGTGACATTAAGGACAGATGCTTTGAGGGCATTAAGACTAAGTTTTATTTTAGGCTTTCAGAGCTGCAGCTACTGTGCTACTACGGGCTCTACTACAGGAAATGCAACTATTTACGCTGTGCAAATACATTAAGCTCTGTGATGTGAAGTCACTATTGCTCCACTACGGAACCCGGTCCAGTCGGCAGTCTCCCATCCACTACTAACCAGAACCAACCCTGCTTAGCTTCAGAGATCAGGCATTTCTAGATCAAACTATCCCATCTCCAACAAAAACCTGCTGCTGACCTGTATTTGTGTACACACCGATTCTTTTTGCAGTATATGTGGAGTATATTTCGACATGGCCCATTCCAGTACATCTTGTTCCTGCCTCGGTCACCTATGCTCTATTCTCCCCAAACGATATTCATTATTCCATACA
The DNA here is from genome assembly GCF_026437365.1 of Eucyclogobius newberryi. NCBI lineage: Eukaryota > Metazoa > Chordata > Actinopteri > Gobiiformes > Gobiidae > Eucyclogobius > Eucyclogobius newberryi. The sequence continues at coordinate 21,573,171 of NW_027315746.1, forward strand.
TCCTTGCCAACAGCAGGAGTAGCTTTGCGAGTCTTACCAAAGTGAAAAAGAACCTAGGCGGGACCAGTGCCAAAAACAAGCAGCCTTTCAACAGACATGCTTTGGCAGAGAGAATGTGTCTATCATCTGGGAAAAATTAACACATTATCAACCTACAGGCACCTGAATCGGCCAACTATCAATCTTCTCTTATGTGGCAATGTGAGCGGGTGAGTGAGTGTTTTTTGATTCCCGCTTACCGTATATATATCTTGTGTATTGGCTAGTTGGCCGCTCTCTTACTACACGGTTAGATGTTGTAAATCAAAGCGCGCGAGTCTCTTTCCAGTGATCTATCAGCCTAGCCTGTCCGACCAAGACCCAACAAATAGTGTTCACTGTCATCTCAATCATACGCACCAGATCTTACCAGCCGCTACACTATCCTTCTTGTATTTGTAAACACTTGTGGTACTATGAGCCCGGCAATGGATCTTCTGTGGGAAAACCCATCTTGAATAGGCCAAAATAGGTATTATTAACGAATCGGTCGATGTGAGAGGAATATGGAGTTGTAAGTGAAGGTTAAGTACTATGAAGATGTGTCCAGGGTTGTAAAAGCAACATCACTTAGTATTTTGGGCAGAGATTAAATTACTGTGGGTCAGACAAACTCTTAAAAGCTGGTTTACAGGATTATATTGAGGCTTTTCCTGTGGTAAACCCACAAAATTACATTAAAAATGTCACTTTGCACATATTGCACTAAAATGATGAATGCTTTTTTTGGGGATAATTCTACTTTAGGGTTATATTGTCTGTGGTATACAGTAAATTAGCATAATATTATTTATTGGCTGTGTTTTCATTAACAATAGATCGTACTTCAAATTCGATATTAGATATGATTTATTTTAATTTTTTGGGCCGATATAATATACGTCTCATTCCTGTGGCAAATGGTCAATATTTGTCAATAATAAAACCACAAATGTGTGTTAAGTTATAGTAAAGTTCACAAATGAACATTTTACTGCATTTAACATAAAGAAAATATGATAACAATAATGAATTCATCTGAGATACAGAACCATTTCTGGCATGATTGTGTAAATGTACAGATATAGTTTTAGCCTAATTGGCATCCTATATTTTTAGTCATTAGTCTGTTCAAAAAGTCAAATTCGATGCACTGATGATGGATGTGAATGACCCACAGACTTGGACAGGGCAAAAAATATGTCAAATATCAATTAACATTTTCTATATCGAACCGATACTGATATCTGGGGAAGCCCTCCGATATCACCAACATCCACTTCTACTTCAAATACTGTAATCTAGACATCCTTCACTATGTTATATCACAAACACATTTCTTTAGTCTCTCTCTGCCAAACCCGTGTGTGCTGAGCGAGTGTGCCGCACACGCGCCCGCCATGTGGAGCGGGACGCAGGGTCGCGACATTGAATCCGGCTCTCGACAATTTACTGCATGTCCTTCCCCAGACTTATCCCCATTTCACGCTGCGCTGTCCTGTCAAATAAAGCCTACTGTTAAAAAAAAAAATTATCCAAACAAGAGAACGTGTGCTCACTAACACGTGTGCGCCCATTGCCTTCCTGCTGTGTCTGATGTCTCCGGAGACCGTGACAGATGAACCTCTGAACAGAACGTGCAATGACAGAGCGCTGCCTTCTCGAGCCGCCGTTCTCTTCCTGCCTCGCCGCTATAGGACAAGCAGATTGATATTGTGGCGACGGTGCTATTTTGCTAGCTCGTCAGGTCACTCGCCACATTGTGTGCCTCGGGGGGGGAGAGAGAGAGAGAGAGAGAGAGAGAGAGAGAGAGAGAGAGAGAGAGAGAGAGAGAGAGAGAGAGAGAGAGAGAGAGAGAGAGAGAGAGAGAGAGAGAGAGAGAGAGAGAGAGAGAGAGAGAGAGAGAGAGAGAGAGAGAGAGGGGGGAACATGGGTCCTTGTCTCCGTGTCCTCTTCCATCTTGTTCACATTCTCTTTCCAGTGCTCCTTCCCTAACCCCGGGCTGTTCTCCCATCTCAGAACAACCGACCACGACTTTTACAATGTGAAACGTGAGATGGACAACTTTATACAGGAAAGTAGTATTTGTTTGTTTTAAATTGGGAATGAATTGACTTCAGTAAATCTGAGTTTTAACGGAATCAAGCATAAAGACTTAAATGGAAAGACAAACAATCAGAAAAATGCTGATAACACGAACTCGTCTATTTCTTTAGTGACTGGTTGTGTTCAAATTAAGTGTTTTAGGTATGTACTTTAATTAAGTCAATTCTGGATACTTTTTACTTCACTATATTCAAGAGCAGGAATTGGTACTTTCAACCAACTACATTTTTGTATTGGACTAAAAACAAAAAAACAAAAAATCTTATGAGTTTTAAAAATGGCTAAGGGATTTTTTAGCACATCCCTGATCGTGAAGTCAAAAACAAAAATGTCAATATAAATTACCAGGAAAATTGCTTCTGATGACCAATTATTTATACACTATAATAGTTTTCAAAGTATGTGTGAAACGTTATCATAAATGTCTTTAAGTAGATTTTTTATGTGATGCTTTTGACTGATGCTTCTGTTCTGGACTTTTACTCAAGCTCAAAAATGGAGTTCTTCTTCTTTATATATATCAAATGACAAAACCAAGGCAAAAATGAGAAAGATTCTGAAATGTGAATAGGTTTGACTGGCAGAACCATCAATAAAAGTGTGCAAAGCGAAACCTTTGTGAAGATGAAAGTATTCAGGGTCACGCCGAGCCTCCGGGTAAATGTGAAGACAAGACTCTCAGTAACAGTGATAACATCAGTGATACCGCAACAACAGCATTACTGTAAAAACATGTCGCTGTCGGATCATTTTTACACATCAAACAAATCAAGAGCTCTCATATGATAAAAGAAAATATATGTCAACAGTGGGTGCATTAGTCAGACAATGATGAAAGTCTTTGCTAGTGAATGCACAAAGAAAAGTACGACATGTATATATTTATTCAGATTCTGTATTAGTGATTTGTACCAACAGATGCTGAAAATGAGAGAAAGTAGTGAGAAGGATATTAAATTGATCGGAAATAGAGGGGACGGAGAATAATTGAAGGGGAGCTAGGAGAAGGAACTCATTAACTTTTCTTTAATAAAGCTCCAGTCACACAGGGACTGGGTCATTGTCTCATCGCTTCTCTCACAAAGAGACATGTGATACACTGTCACGCCACAGACACTGCCAAACCAGTTTGAGATCAAAACACGGCTTCAAATGTGAAAGAGCAGCAAGACATCTTATGGAATATTCAAGTAAAATATATACCGTATTTAAGCATTCATAGTTTTGCGACTTATACTTATATTTGTACTTATATACTTATACTCCGAAGCGACTTATATGTGATATTATTTGTTATTTTCACACTTGCAACCGCATTTCATACTCCAGTGCAACTTGTATACGTTTTTGTCATCTCTATTATGCATTTTTTGGCTGGTACAACGTATACTCCAGTATGATACAGTACACAAAATGTGAATAATTCTGTATGTTTACTTTCTTTGGACCAAACCCTAAAATGAGATAGATACTGGAGTAGTGTGTAATGAATTTAAAATATGTACAACAGAAGTAATATAAAACTAAATAAAAAACAACTTCTTCAAATATATTTTTTATAAGTGAGTGGCATAATAGTGCAGTATTCAAAGTCTGGATTTCCAAATGTTCAAAACTATAAAATGCACAAATTCAAAAGTATTGAATTGGGGGTTTGAAAGTCAAAGATTTACCAGAGGTTCTTTATTGACGTGCTTGTAAGATGGACTGATGAATAGTTTTGAGCCGTGCCTTTATCACTGACTAAACATATGACATATTCCCTGCTCAATAAGTACTTTCTGACTTGAGGGTACAGGATCAGGACGTGTGGGACCCCTCTGAAGAAAAGCTGAGATTGTGGAGCAGAAGCTTCTATATCTGAACATCTCTGCTCCCCCAGCGGCCAGACAGCCAGGCTAATTTAAGAAGTGTGGCTCTGTCAGCTAGCATTAGTATTCCTGCTCACAAACACACAATTCAACACTTTTCACACAAAGCTAATTCTCAGAAATGTGGGCAAATGTCAGAAACCATCATCTGCAAGCACAAAACCGACCAACGTGTTACCCAACGTGGCAGCGCAGGCGAGGAGGAGGAGGGCTGAGGAAGAAAGGACTATTGATTCATTCTGACTAACATCAACAAGGAGCAACAGAATACATGGAAAGTGTCCATTAGTATGGGCCACAGCAGGTGCAACAGCATTCATATTGTACAGATGGGGGAGGACAACACAAAGGTAAGCTTCAAATCATGTGTTAAAACTATACTAGAGACCCTGAAGGTATATTTAAGTCTTAATGCTATTATCATTGTGCTATGAATTCCTCACATGTTTGCAGCAACACAACAGCTTTGGGCTGCAATCGCCATCATGGCTCCAGTTCTAGATTGCTGTTCTTCAGAGGCCACTGTGATCAGTTTAGACATGCGAGTGGTTCAGTGGGCTGCCAGCTTTATTTGTACTCTAAACAGATCCCAGGATATGCTCAAATCTATTCAAACAAATGTTGCTTTGGTTTGTCACACAGTGACATGTTTTTGTTATAAACATAAAGTCACTTTGGGAATTTTCCCAAGACGCGGTGTCAGATATGCAGACCTCCATCTTTTAGTCACACGTGTGTTTACTATAAGAGGCAATGTAAGGATTTAACACAAAATATATTAGCATTTTGGTATATTCACAAAGGGAAGGGTAGCAACATTGATTACAAGTATATGTTTGCATTTAGATGTCGTGCTGTTTTTGATCACACACACGATAAGCCGTACCACCCATCTCTCACACCCACCCACACCCCCACACTTACTCTGATGTGAGGCAGGTGCTGGCCAGCTCTTCCTCCCTCTGTGCAGAGCAGTGAGAGCGTGCACATGCACATACACACACATGCATAAAAGAGAGCTGTGAAGCAGAGGCGACTGATCTGGGTCTGTGCCATCATCAGCAAATGTAGCGCTAATTGCCATTCTCCCACTGTTAGACACAAGTATGAGTCCAGAATGGGCCCATATGGGCCCCAAGATGAAGTCATCTCCTCCTCCCTGCACAAGCTCACATGTACGGACCTGATCGTCGGATTCCTCTTTACACGCAGTTATCAGATCTTTCTGTTTGATGTTGATATCTGGCAGGTGGACAGACAAACTGAGCTGCTGTTTTATTATGACATCTGATTAGAGAGACGACAGAAGTGTGTGTGACACCTCTAATGATGGCTTCTATGGATTGACAGGGTTAGGCTCAGCTCCAGCTCACACATCTCTCCCTCACAGGCAGCAGGAGGGTCAGTGTGTCAGACATATATCTAATATGCCACACACACTCAGGGGCATAAATGAAACACACTATTTGCTTTCCCGCTCCCTGTGAGTTACAGAATGCCGTGCCATTATGCTAGCCATGGCAGCCCTATTTCCTCCTGCAGTTAGCCTGTCATCAGGAGCATTGTGCCGTTTTGTCTGGGAGCGGGGCTAAATGGGGCCCTTTCAAAGATATTTTCAGGTACGTCATGGACGAATGGAGAGAATATTCATAACGCATTTCAATTGCTGAGAAAACAGAGCTTCAGACAACGCACAGACAAGCCTTGCACACAGACACACAGGGCTTCCTCTGCCAAGCAACGCAGGGAGCATCGCACATTGGACTTCCACTGATTTCCTCCATCTTCTCCCAGCAGACTGGATTCCTTTACAAACGCCTGTCTGTTCTTTCAGAGGCACAAGCAGCAGCTGCACACTAGAACAGACACACGCTTCATCCTGGGTGTCCTCATCACAAACACATCCCTGGAAAATAGTTTGTAAATCCTACTAGACTAACTGTACATTGGTCAGAAATGTTAATTTAATTACAGTATGTGGGATGTTTAAAAGTACACATGGTAGCTCAGTATAAATACATAATTGATCAAATGCTTGGGAAAATATATGTATTAAGACTGCAAAATAAAATTGGAGTAGGCACAATTATCAATTATTGGAAAATATTGGAAAATCAGCAATGATTTTAGTTATAGAAATAAAATGTCTTCTGCAAAATACAAAATATCCTCCATTTAAAAAATATTGTTGTGCCTGTAGTTTAAACCTTTATAAACAAGTTCTGAAAAGCATGGGATTCTTGGATTAGTTTATCAGTTTACAATTTGCACTCTGAACAGAATCCCACTTTTCTCCCCCAAAATCGTTCAGTTCTATATATGTACTTGAAAATGCACTGGACTAACCCATGACGTGACTGCAGCTTGAATCTTAAGTTTGGAACCACAAGGCTCAAACTCTGAAGATAGTAAGCGGTCCTTCACAACTTGATTCCACGGCAAACACAAGTGTCTGGATATTAGTCTGCTAAGGAGACACGTCGAGGACAGAGAGAACACCAGGCCCGCTGCTCTGTGCCCTCCTAATTGGACTCACGCTGATCCAGTCCGCACTTATTGCCAATTATATGTCAATTAGCCACATGCTGATGTCACTGCAGAGGGGCCAGTAAACCAATCAGGAGCGGAGAGGAAATGGCCATCCATACTAATTGACCAGTCATGTGTCGGGGTGAGCTATGGTCGTTTTAAAGGCCTCGAGGTCAGTTCAGTCACTAAACTCCAGTGAGACTCTGCCAATCAGAGGGGAGCAAGGCCTGTCAGTTTAGGCTTATGTCGAACGCTGCTCATTGGTCTAGAGGATTCAGTGAGAGGCTGACCTTGAGGGAACTTAACCCCGATGATGAACGTACTGGTGAGGTGTCCCGTTTCTAAAAGGAGTTAAAGAGTATCCCAAGTATGGATAGGAAAAGGGGCTTTATATTTGTCACGACGGCTGGCGATTTAGACAACAAATGTATACCTCTTCATATTTTTGATGAATCCGATAATGATAATCAGACAATACTATGTTAATCCAACAGGAAAGTCTTGAAACATATTTGTTGAGGTTTAATCATTAGACAAATGTGAAATGTCTGTCAAATGAATCACAAAAGTGCAGAAATATCACCTCATATGATCACTTTAATCAGCTGTTTGTGGAGCATTTTTACAAAAATATTCTCGATATTCAAATTTAGCATATCTTCAAAACAACATTTATAATATTATCTACATTTTGATATATTGCTCACCATTAATTGTCATCAGAGGCAACTTGGCAACAAAATGGGTTAATTCTTAAGGAGATTTAACCCAGAGACTTCATGCTGTGAGGAGAAACGTATAAATAAATCTGTACAAATACTCGTGCTACAGCATACTTAGCGCTTCTGATAGTGGAAAAATATTGTATAAATAAACTTGTCTGGTGTCACTTTAATGATTATTTATGACACAGCACAAGACATTATTGTAGTTTTACATTAACAAAGCATCACAAATCTTCCATGTACACACCATCCATCCATCAGACACGCGCTGGCCTTGAAGATAAACAGCACGCACCGGCGACACCTGTCAGTCGCTCCTCATGCCGTGATTCATGATTCAGAGCCACGGGACCATGCACGAGACCGTCCGCTATCCATCTCCACAGCGCTGACGAGGGACCGGCACACGCAAGAGCCACAACAGGCTTTTATTTGGGTTTGGGCTGACGTATTTAGAAGCGCCTCAAACATAAATCATGTCACTTCCATCTTGTGCGCAAAGGAAGTTTGAATTAATGCAAAACAGGAGGGATCGGGCTGTGAAATGTATTAAATTTCAAATAGACAATGATCTTTGAAGGAATAAATTAGTTAAAGTCTACTTTATGGACATGAAATAGACATTTTTATTTGAAAAAATACATCTATTTTGGTTTTTAGACATTTTTATTTGAAAAAATACATCTATTTTGGTTTTTAGACATTTTTATTTGAAAAAAAAACATCTATTTGTACTGTAAAGTGAGACTTTTTAAATGCATCATCAATCAAATAGAGGATCAAATGTGATGACTGAAGGCTTGTTTTCTTTTTGATTGATTGGCTTTATAGTTACAGAACACACATATTTATACACTATTTCACACACAGTTGCACCTACAGTTCGGACGTCCACTGTGTGTCCATGTTTCCCAATAACTGCAAATAAACCATATAATCTCAAAATATGAAAAGTGGGGGTGATGAAGTGAGCTTTTACACCCCACTTGTCCCAGTAGTTGCATACAACTTACATTTAAACATACCATTTCATTGTGTACAATGAACTACTGGTAAGCTGCACACATTTATTCTGGCTTATTAGTTAATATATTTAATTCATCATACAATGTATTAAAAAAGATTTGGTTTTATACCTGGTCCATGTGGTGCCTGGAAATGTAAGGGGAGGGGCAGCCCAGCCACTTCCTGGTTTTAAACCATGCCCTGGTGATACGTGTGGAGAAGATGTTTCTTAAAGGTCCCAATAACATGCAAAATCGACTTTTCAGAGCTTTTAACCTTCTTACATTGCTATTTGTGCTTCATCTATCTACCCAGAGTGTTTTTTTGATTGATTCCCGCAGTGTTTAGCTTTTTACAGACTATCTCCTTTCCTCGAATCTCCAAACTGACGGGCGGTGGATGCAAGACCGCGTCATAACCACAGGCACGCGTCATCATCCCCCCTCTCCACTGGACAAAAATCCACTTTTTGGACAGACTTTTTGTCTCCGAGCCTCTCTTCCTATACAATTTTAGCCACTCCATGCAACACTTCCTCACAAATTGGTGTCAAGAGTGGGATGATTGTGTTTGGGAAGAAGAAAAATGTGTAACTCCCACCGCATTGTACATCCATTTACATTGTGTGGCAAGTGTAACATACAAATAGTGTATTAGTGATGAAAATACAAAATCTGTACATGCAAATCTTTCTTGACATTTTGATTTAATAATGCCACTACCTTTGTGATAAAAAAACAAAAAAAACATATAGTCTATATAGTCCAGATTAGTCTTTGCAAACCTAAAATAACATGACAGACAACATTTCTAGCACCATTTGCGATAGCACTTTTCGAGGTATAGTAGTAGTGTTTCCACAACCTTGAATGTTGAAAGCTGGCGTAGAAGAGGTGCACAATGCTTAAGTCAATAATGTCAGAAAAGTTATTGACCGGTGTCTATATGTCCCTTCACAGAGCAGGCGGCATTCTTTTATCCACACACAAGCACAATACAGAAACATGCAGCCTTGTCAGGAGCACTCACTGTCACGTCTAGCCTGGTTACACCTCCGTGCGCTTCCTAAGGTCAGGTAAGCGTACACATCACAGTCAGTTTGTCAATAGCGATAAAAAAAATATATATATAAATGAATTGTAAAGTTCAACTGATGGAAAGTATTTCACAAGTGTGATTTCAATGGATGACATGTCGCCAACAGAAACAGAAACATTTGCAACGATGAACTAATCCAAAGTGACACGTTTATTTTCTTTCTCTTATATTACAAGTCACAGTCAAGTTAGTTAGAGTCAGCTTCACCTGGAAGTCTGTCAATAACGCACAGTAAAGTATGGAAGACATGACGACAATCATTTCATGTGACCTGAGAATCAAACCCACAACCTCCATGTTGAGAGGCAGAAGAACGTCCCAATAAACTACCATCCACCATTTTTAATTTGCAGGCAGAGATGCAAAATTATCAGGATACGGCAAAGAAATTCAAATTGTATCACCATTTTTTAGCGTTGAGATCACGATTTAAATTTTAATCATGATTTATGCAGTTGATCTTTTCATCCTTTATTATGGGATGACTTTAAAACCAACTGCTTCCCTGTGATTGGTTGAATCCGCCTGTCACTCACCAATAGGAAGAGTGGGTGGGGAAAAGTGTGGGAGTTCAAGCATAGAGCTGCATTAAACAGAAAAGCAAAGAATATGACAATCTAAAAAAAAAAAAAAAGGTACAATATATGGATTAAATCACATTTTTGATAACTAGCACCGTGTCGCCCCGCCCTAAGTAGACTACACAATTGGTACGAAAAGCAAAAGGTTCAAAAACGGTCTCATCTGCCTCCGCTCCTGCATGACTTGACTTGGTCCTCGGTTTTCAGGATAACCTTCAAATGATTGTGTTGCACTCACTGTATTGACATTAGCACAGGTTGAAACATGAAGCTGTCTTATAAACTCGACTACTGCTCCAAGACCTCTCCGACTACATGGAGTGTAGAAATATTTAATTGCAGGAATTAAATTACCTTCATCTGCTTTTAATCTGGATCTACAGCTACACAGGCAATTACTGAATCATGATTGTAGAAGGGATTATTTTTACTTTCGTTGAGTGTTTTAAATGATCAACATTACATCATGGTACGTGGGCTTTCTTGGTGACAAAGTTAACTCTAATTGCCACAAACCTGAGATATGGGCCCTCCACCAATTATAGCCAGGCAGTTTAGTCTCACATCTATTAAAAAAGACATGTGTTAATAAAAGCATACAGTTCATTCCATATTTTACTTACTCAGCAGTTTGGGCTTGCTCTGCCATAGTCTGTAGTAGAGTGCAGTTGAATACAGTCAGGCCTGCTTTGATTGACAAGTGTAGATTGCCCACATGCAGAGAGATACAATACAATACAATAGTATATTTGGATAATATTGTATCAAATGTCAGAGCACTTTGAAAATAAGGGAATTCCTTGTAAACCGATATAGAACAGCTGTAAAAGGTCTGTACAATTACACTTTGTGGGGATATGTCTGTCATTTTGATGTAGCCTCAGCTGACTGCAGCACACCGCGGTGGTGTGGAGAACACATGGCACATCTGCTCATTCAAGACTTTATTTAAACACAAGCTCGCTGCACCCAGTGGCAGGTTTGATACACTTTCTCTAAGACTGGAAAGATAATGTGAACAGGCTGAATGTTTTGATGTTTTTACTATGGCCTGGAGTGATGAACAATTAAGAGCGTTGCCAAAGCACTTAACAAAACAGACATATGCTTAGAATGCACAAAAGTCATAAACAAGTTCTTCAAAACAGGAAGAAGATGTGAATGAAGCCAATGTATATGATCTGATGTGGCAAAAATGCTTTCTGTGTCAGATGTACTGCAGCACTTATGAGTGGGAGGCCTCAGTGTTGTGAGTTCGAGTCCCGGCTCTAACAATTAAAAAAAGTCCTCCCTTGTCCCAAAAATCCTAAAAAAGGAAAGGAAATGTTTATATTCACCAAGTGGCATGTGTATACTAGAATATAGTCTAGTGGCCTGGTGCCCCTATAGCCACCATAAATGGATTCAAATGGACTAACTCCGACTTCATTGTCAATGTGCTGAGTGAGTGTCTAACAGTGTGTGAAGCAGCTCACATCAAACACAGGCCCCGTAAATGGCCCCAACCTTGAGTGAGGGAAGGCTCAGACTTCATAGGAATAAGTGATGAGGAGGGAGGGACAGTTCAGAATGGGATACAGATTAGTTACCCTTCAGTGCATCCCTTCACACAGCCGTTTGTGTGAGAAAAATACATACCAAATGATGTTTCAAATTTAAATGAAAAACATACAGGCATCAGTAAGGACCACATCCTGGGCACGGTTGAGTTGGCAGAGATGATTCCACACCATTGGAATGACAACGTGACTGACATGATTGAACTTGACTTCAGAGCCAGACACACAGAGGTTGTGCTCTGTCATCAGCGGCTGGTGCTGAGAAATCAAATGTACCGTAGACTCTTTATGTCTGCATGGATACAGCCAGTATGTTTTCAATGGTTGGATGGACAAGTGCGATTGACAGCATTCTGTAGCCGCACCGAATGTCACAAGAAAAATTTGTAACCCGATTATCAGTTGGCAAGTGAACATTTTGCAGTCATGACATCAAATGCAAATCGTAGTTGAGAAATATCCAGTGTTTTGCAAATAAACCTTACATCCCAGATTAGTTGCCTAGGATCCAAAACAAACACTAATTCAATACTTTTCAAAGAGTGAGTCCCTCCATTCCGCTTCGAGCCAAACTCAAACAGAACCGTGCAATCAGATGTGTTTATTTCAGTTTATTTCAGTGTGAAACAAATTAGCTCACTGGTCACTCATTTATATCATATAGGACAAAATCAAACTTCTCTCACCACAGATTAAAGGCTCTGTACCTGATTTTTACTGACTTAAAACATGTTCCACAACTACTGTAGCTGATTCATTTTGAGCATCCTCAAAAGTGACCATTTACAACTATGAGCCCAGAGTGTCCGTTTCCGCCACGGTACAGCTAACAAACATCAGCATGCGACAGCGTACTTCCTGCTTTGCGGAGGTTAAAATGCAGAGAAATCGCTCAGGTCTCATTTTCACCCGAACAGTTGCTACAATGTATGTGCAAAAAGATTTAAAAATATTACATGAAATTTTTTTTTGTTGTACAACCCCTATAACAGAGTTTAGTGATTCCATCATTGATTTTGCATAAATCCGCAATGTTTTTCAGTCTCTATGTTTTTCTTCCACGCCAGGAGCCATGTTTTTTTACACTGACAGATCGTGCATGTCCCTAATTGGCTAATCCACCTGTCAATCACGTCCATCTGAACTCGGGGAGATGAATGCGCTGACCTGACTGATATCGATCTGTATAAAAACAGAGAGATATCCTTCTGGACTTTCCAGACATCCAGTTTAATATGTTATAGGTAAAAATCTAAACGTTATTTTGACTGTATTGTAAAGGTGCACGGTGTAACTTTTGTGGTGGAGGGTCCAGGATCTCATCCATATTCTATTCCACAGATCTTTTTTTTTTTAATTGTTCAAAAATACCTTAAGAATCATGCATTTTTACAGTAGGTGGGGTCGCTTCTCTACAGATCTGATCTATAACTTTGCCTGTTGTCTCCATGCGAGGTCGATATGTTTAATGCCGCATTGTGGAGACTTATATCTCAAAATATGGAAACACAATTCTGTATTTAGATCCAACAGCAGCATTACTCATAGAAGCCAATAATCCCCCAAAAAATGCACCAGAAATAGTTTGCTCTGACCCGCTTTAACATTCCCTCCCAATCTTAAGACACATTAATCTTTAAGTTTGAGGTCAGCAGAATTAGTCAGATGAGAAGAACTTCTTTCCAAAGAGAAGCGTCCATGAATTTTTCACACTAACACTATATGCACTCTCGCCTACACTCCCCCCAATTATCCAGCGGCAAATAGATCTTTACAATGAAGCAAATTCAGCTTCCCAAAGATAACAATGAAGATGTATTTTTATATATATGTCTGGCAATGTTTAAGGGGTAGCAAACGCAGACTGCTCATTAGCACGAATAGCATGACAAAAATGCATACCTGTGACGCTTTGAGTTCAAAATAGTCTGAAACCTCCTTTTTCAGGTCATCAATGACGACTACACATGGAAATGCAGGTGTAGCAGACAACATATTCCTACAGCATCCATAGTATTAGAAATAACACTTTCTTCAGCTTGGAGATGACCTTGGAAAGCGTTATTAAAATGGCTACAGGAAATAGAACGCCATAACTATTCATGGAGGGGAGGAAAGGTCAGAGGGTCAGACGGCATTCAAACTGCTGTGAAGATTAATACAACGCTATAAGCAGACAATAAAACATATCTATATACGAGATCTCAAAAATTAATGCATATATTTTGGAAAAGGGGTCAAAAATGGGGCAAGTAAGAAAGCGTTGCTAAATAGGCTGCACTTCATTGTCAGATAGGACCAGACTAGAACTTCTGCCACAAGAGGTCACTAGTGGAGAAAAAAGATTGAAGAAAAGGTGCATTTTGAGGCATAAACTTGTAAGCTGTTATACAGAAACTACTACTTGAGTCCTCCTTTGGAAACGTGTTTTGGAATGTTTTATACTATGTCAGTTTAGCTGGACTCCAGACAGCTCGGCGACTCGCGAGGTCCCAATGCTGTCCACTCATTTCTCATTACCCTCTGTACTTCAAATCAATAGTTAATTACCTCCACACAAAAAAAGCGCTCTCCTCATCCTGCTGTAGTGGGCAGCGCTGGGCAGACTGAAATTTGCCTGGCTGAAAGATTTAGTGTTGCACAGGGTTAAAACTGTCCTCCCACCACTGATACTTATCGGCCCATCAGATCCCATGCTTTTCCACTTTGCTCACTTTATTTCTCTATTTTTCATACTAGAAAAATCACAGCTCCAATATTCACGTTTCAGTTCAGCTCCATCAGAAAAAAATCTGTTTTTTCAACGTTTTTTTCAGTTAAGATAAACACTACAAAACAGGACCAGACCAGAGAGGATATAACAGTCGCTATCCTACAGAAAGTAAAATAAAATTAAACCAATTGTCCAACAAATTAGTCCCCTTTCAAATTAAGTCTGAATGTACGGTCCATCCGGATTAGAACCCTCTGCCGTTGGACTCATGAACACTTCTTAAACACTGTCACTTTAACTACAATTTAATCAAAAACCACTCATTGCACTGTTCACTTTCTGCACTACATCTGTAAATTGTGTGAACGGTGTATGTTATTTTAACACAACCAAGCACTCACACAACACATTCATACACATGCAAGGTAGTGAGTGAAGTGTCTTGCCCAAGGACGAAATTATGGAGAAGTGCTCGAACCACTTGAGACACTGCTGCCAGCGAAATAAACCCGTTGAGAGATAAATCCAAGGGTTTTAAAGGATGAAGTATCTAATTGCGTTAGTATTGTAATTGCGCTTTCTGTTTGAATAATTGGATTCTGTTCAAAGTAGACGGTGCTAGGAGAATTGACAAACAGGTACTGTACGCGTGTACAAATCTAAACTACAGGGTTAGAATGTTTTAAGCAGAATAAGAAAGAATATTTTGTTGTTTGTGGAGGAAATGATGGTCCTTCAAAAGCTGCCGCCTTTGCGATTTGATGATTACATCCATTCAGCCCCAACAACACTTTTGAACGGTCTAAAGAGGGGAGAATAATGGCGCCTATAACAGGAAAACTAAACCCCATTATTTGCTCCTTTAGTAACGGAATATTTTACGGGATCTGGTTTTGCTTTAACTGAACAGGCCAGGCATTAAAGCACGAACTGGGGGTGAAGAGTGAGGAGGGAGTGATCACAGCTCTAAACTAAATATGCGAGCTGATGGTCGTAATGTTGTGGGTGATCCTTGTGTGTATGAATGCCCGGAGCTGGGGAGCAGCGATGGCGCTTTCTCATTAATAATTGCTTGGGCTCCAGGCTGAAGCCCTAAGCACTCCTCCTCATTTCCTCTCCACACATCAAAGCTAGGTGTGTGTGTGTGTGTGTGTGTGTGTGTGTGCGTGTGCGTGTGCGTGTGCGTGTGCGTGTATATGTGCGTGTGTATGTGTGTCCGGCCCAATGAGAAACAGCCTGTGGAGGAGTGGACTTTTATTTAACCAGAACAAAAGCAGTTTCTAACACCAGAGTCCATCATTTCAGACCTATTAACTTTGTGTCTTTAATTCCTCCAAGCACCAGTCATCCTCCTCCGGGCGGCACATTTACACTTAAAATGCAAAAATGGGAGTTATTTTTAGCTTCACACTGGTCTATTCTGGCAACTTTCTCTATGGTATGAAATGGTGCCGCAGGAGACTTTGAAAAAGTAGCAGGTCCAGTGAGATGTATGTTCTTATCACACTTATTTTAGAACATTTCCTCAAGAACAAGACCCAAGTAGGGCTGTAATCTTTTATTCGTACAGTCGATTAATCGGTTGATGATGTTTTAGTATTAGTCGACTAGTTATTTTGTTTAGATGAAAGGGATTTTTATAGGACAGGATATGGAGTGTGTAGTGCATCTCTAACATATACAGCAAATACACGGTTACAGCTTGAGTTAGATACATGGAAATGCTTGATAGTTTTGATAGCTTTTGCCACACCCCTTTTCAGTCGATTAATCGTCGATAGGACATGTCTTTACTCACCCGAGAATGTCTTTAATCGATACAGCTCTAGAAGGAAGATAACTGTAGAGTTGGACAATATGTTATTTTTAAATTGCTGTTTTAATTATATGCAACATTGAATAAGTATAAACCATTTTAAAAAGAGCTCATTCAAAAATAATAATTGAACGTTAGCTTTATCATCCTTTCTGCACTTCAGTAGAAAATTAACCCAATTTTGTATTTGAGACATTTAAAGCACATTTGTCTGCTGGACTGCAAAAAAAAATATATGATTATTACAAAGTGTTTTAAATCTTGTCTTAAGACTCACTATAATTCTCTGGCTTTTAACACCACCTGGTTTTATATATTTTTTTATTTGTACTGATTATTGTTTAGTTTTTTAGTTCATAGGCCAAGGTTTTGTTTTGGTTTCCTTTTTCATTCTTTTGCACTGGGTAAAAATAAATCATTAAAAAAACAACTCTTGCCAAAGAATTGTCTCACCACATTATGGGTAGAAACTTAGAGAAGACAAAGTTGTAGACGGTGCATGTCTGGTTCTAGTAACTTGTCTTGACCTTTGCCCTGTGCAGGCCTAAAGGCTTAGCTCTGGGGTTTGAGGTCCAAATGAAATCACCGTGTCAGCTCTCAGACATATCTCATTAGAACAATCATAAATGAAGCTCTTTGTTCCAACAGGCCGACATCTCCAAGCGCCGCGCCTCTGTCCTCTTCCTCCCAGCGCAGTTTCATTATGTCTTCAGAGACGGGCTCAGGTTTCAAGTTCTTCCTCCACAAAACCTTATAATGCTTCATAAATTCATCTTTTTTTTAACTAAAATGCATGAGCAAGCTGAGTTAAGGAGGGCAGAAGACTGAGGGCGAGGGATGAAATTTTCCCAGACAGTGCAAAAATACGCTATTATAAAAATGTTCCTTGCAGAGTTCAAAAATGTTTTATTTAAAGTTGATGAAAGAATATTAATGCAAAAAAAAGTGTTGTAATTTGATCAGCACAAGCATGTTCTAAAATACATAGATGGTCAGTTCAAAACTTTGCACAATCTGATTATTAAAACAAAAATCGCAAATTTAATAAAAAAATCCTAATCAGATATTCTTTCCAAATCGTTCAGCTCTACTAGTCGCCTTTGGAATTTTGGCTTGATTTGTCCCAACTTAAGAAGAGGGCGGTTGGGCATCGGCTAGTGTCATGGCGTTCTAGGCTCTGCACGCTCAGAGAGAAATGAAACCCAATGATCAATGCTTTCTCTCGGAGCTTGTACAAATATCAAAGAGTGTCCCATTTCCTGCTGACTGAACAACTGTCACCCAAGCTCGCGGACAGGTGATAATGGAGGCAGGAGGCAGCGGCGGCAGGAACACGGAGGAGAAAAAGCACATTTTTCACACCACCGTCCTCCTGTGGTACGGAAGCCCGGGTCACTGCGCCCAATCAATTACAAGCACTACCATTTTCCACTAGGTGTGTCTGAAGGGCTATCCCGTCCGCTTGGCTCGCGCCGACAAGGAACAAGTCGGCTGGAAGGAGCAGAAATAAAAGAGTTTTTCTGTCTGCAAAAAGCAATAGGCGAGAAAAAGCCTTGTACTTTTCCACAGGGGTTCTTAGGGATGTTAAGATTATTTGCACGTCTTAAAAGATACAAAACAATACAAAGAAAAAAAGGAAATAGGTATTAACCTTCTACATAAAGTCAGGGGATGAGTAGCCTGGTTTTGGCCGGTTTTAGTTGATTAAAACAAGATTACACCAACTTGAACCTGAACTAAACTGGTATTAAACCAGCGCTAAACTAAGAACTAGACCATGATTAAAAACTAGAAGGGTCAAATCAAGTAATAACTGAAGCAAAGTAAGATGTGCGAGTCAAATAAACTAGGAATCCAGAGCAAATGTATGATCCGAACCAAACTGAACAAGATCTAGACTAAACTACTAAACTAAACGTGACTAAAACAAACCAAACATAAACAAGATCTAGAAGTAAACCAGGCTGAAACTGAATCCAAACAAAGCAGAGTTACACCCAGTCTGACTCTGAACAAGCCGTGCTCTTTATATAACTGTATATTTAGTGCTGTTTCTTTCTTTAGCAGAAACAGATGAGTCTCAGTTTGAGGCTTAAATGTTCCAGGCACCGCGCTCTCACTCCTGTGCCGGGACGTGCTTCTCATGTAGCTGAAGCAGGGCCCACGTCTGCCTGAGATGGGGCCGATACGGGTCAGCCTTATCCCGTGAGCAGCCACCTGCTCAGATAGGGGCCACGCGGCAACAGAGACCAACACCACTGATAACATCGCCTCAGCAAATCCTCTGCACAATGTGTGAATGTGCACGGAAACACTGCACGGTCAGGATGAGGGCGAGCAATAAGGGAAAAACAGATGACAGATGGTGGATAAAAATATAGTTTATGTAAAATGTAAAAATATAGCTTTACTGCAAGAAAGTAACAACTCCACAAAGTACGTGATTGGGTAAGTTTGAAAATGACCATTAAGGAAGATGATTATATTCTGCATGTGGAAATATGACTAAACAGGTTTTGATTATAAAGCTGAGGTTTGATTAAATGCCAGCTCCCCTTGTGGTGGGAGTTCAGATTACACACAAAATGTTACTTCACACTACACAACCTTATTCATTTAGTTATCCAACAATATATTTCATTCATTCATTCATTCATTTCATTTATTTCTACAGTGCAAGTTCTCTTTTTCATGGGTACCCTATTAAAACACGACACAGAATAAACACTAAACATTCAATGAAATTAACAAATACAAAAAACACATTCACACATTATACTATGAGAGAAAATTATATAAAACAAGTTGATCAGCGCTGCAGGTAGCGCTTTAAATTCATTAAAAGGCATAAAATGATTTAATTTAAAAAGTCTCTGTTTTGTTCCACAGGGAGAGGGAGCACTGATTGGATTTATGTCTCATGTGTTTTTTATGACAAACTGCTTAAGCGTCGTATAATTAGAAGTGATACTATTCCACACTTAATCCAGATAAAAACATAAATAAATCTAAGAAATGCTTGCCTCTCCCGTCTGTGTTCTCACTTGTTCTTACTCACTCTCACACTGAGACGCACAGAAATGCACAGGAGTCTACCAGCCCCGCACCTGCAGCCGCCATCTGTCCCGCCTCAGGCTCGGGCGTCTCTGGGGCGAGGTGGGCAGAGGAGGGACGGTGTGCACGTGCCAGTGTGTCAGTCTGCGTCCCCATAGGTTTGCATTAGAAGACAGGCAGCCTTGAAGAGCCACAGAATTCAATTAATAGAAGATGGAGCAATACTAAACGTTAAGCTATACCTGTTAAATATTAAAATAATCATAAAAAAATATGCAAAAAATGAGGTAAAGTCACTGACCTTATCTTGCAATTGTGTAAAAACAAATACAAATAAATAAAATGTGCAAATGAATTTAGTTTGTGAGGTGCTTATCCTGTATAAAGCATATCTATTTTATATTTACTTTATATATATTATCTATTTTTACAAAGCTGTATATTGTTTGCTTTTAGGAACTTCTATTGTAATTTTGTGGATCAACCAAGTCTTTCCAAGCTACTAATTTGATCCATTCAGTATCTACTTAAAAGGAACACTCTGGAACTTTCCTGGTTACTTATTATTTCCATGGATCTGTTGTTAGTGCTTTGCTTAGTACGTTTCACATCTTGCATTTAATCAATTATAATAAGAGTTAATTTGCAAAAACAGATGAATGCAATATTTTTTTTTTTATTGGCAAACAATGCAATCGTTCAAAATGGATGTCTGCCAGAAAAAAAAGATGGATAAGTTGAGTGCCATACTTTGGAACAGTATAGTAAAAGTAATAGCATGCACATGAAGAGAAGCTGGTGGCAGACACAGTTACATAGTCATGCACCTTTAATATTACCCGTGGTCATGTATGCATATTTTCTCATGACAAATACAAGAAATCGTTTTGATATTTATTAAAGCTCTTTCTATGTACAATGTTTCCCCTAAAACCACTGCCACTCTGATGAATAACGGTGACTAAAAGCTCCAATCCCATGACAGTGCCTCGTGTAAGAGTGCAGCGCTCCACATTTACAGCCCTTCGCCGGTTGGCCGTCTCCAGGCCAGGCTCTGCACTGGGGGTCGTCATAGATGACTAGCTCACATAAGCTCACTTTAACACCGAATAGTCTTTTCTCTGTGGGCACGAGAAAGCCTCCATTATGGGATGAGGCCATGTCTGCGGCCCCTGCTAGCCATAACAGGCCCCGGCGCTCCCTCTGCCAACAGCACCCGCGCCCAAATGTACCATACAGCGCCGTATAAAACAAGTGGAAAATTGAAATCTACTTAAGGTGGTCCCAGGTCAGTAGTAGAGCCGGTGGCCATAAGACACTCAGTTATACACACTTCTCTAAGTCTTTATGGCTTTTCCATCATGCTACCTTAACTCCAGGGACCATACTAAGCAGATATTGTTCTAACTCTATTTTCTTTTAGAATTGTGGAAAGACATCGAAATACATCAGAATCCAAGATACTTAATGGCTTTCTGTTAGAGAAACGAAGTATTCCTTAAGTCAATACGCAAATACATTAGCCTGGAAAACTGCACTAGATTGATTTCACTTAAGTGGTGGGACTGCTGCTAAAGTTGACTGGGCACTAATAAGAAAAGAAGAGGCCATTTTCTTCAATTATACGCGCACATCTTTGAATAAACACAGGCATAAAACATACAGCTCGGGTCTCATCCACTTGGTTAAAAACAAAATAGATGGTTGTTGTTTTCAAGTTGTGCGACAGACGTACATTGACATTATTTTCGTGGCATTGGCTATGATGATTCCAAAGTCTCTTGCTGGTTTTTAGGGTGGTTTGGTATCGGATGAAGGCTCAGGCAAATTAGTTCCCTGCAGGAGACACGTTCAAGTCACATGTTACTGTTTACTCCCGACATGGCTAATGACTCATTTAATGCACAACGAGGGTTTTCTCTCACTCTCCAGGCAGTTAATATGAGGTTCAAAAGGGAGGTTTAGGTTAAGATAGGAGCTGGGGCCTCAGTTAGAAACCAACACTGTACATTTTAATGCAATTAAAATGGCAATTGCTAATCTGATATATACTTTTTTGCGTCTGAATATTGCTATAAAGATATTTGTGCATCATAAATGTGTTGGAATGGGCCTGCAAATGTCTTGGTTGTGGGTTTAAGTATCGCAAAAAATGTGAATGGACCAAAAAACTACAGAGAAAAAGGAAGAAATATTCCTTTATTGTTAGACCCTTGTTTGGAATATTACATTGCACTAATCGTTTCCATGAAATTTCCTTTTCAATCGTTTTATTTATAGACAATATACTCAATATTCTAATTTTACATTATCTCCAAAACGACAATAGCGATATTTTACATTATACATTTTCTTTTTTAGGCCATTAGTGATGAAACGAGAAGAACCACATTATGGACTGGGATCGAGCAAACATCACAGACAGAGGACAATAAACAACATCTCTGGATTAAGGAGACAACTGAAATACTGAAACGTGGACAATAAACCGGGACGAAGGGGCCTTTTTATTCTCCCGCACCTGAGATACTGTCAGACCGCAGATGTCGTATTGCCTTTGCCAGTAGAACGAGAGCGAAGATGGCGAGTGAGCAGTCGAAACTGTCAGGTAAACAAACAAACTGGTCTAAAAAAAGACCCTTTTAACTAAATTATTAGAAGACTTCATTGGACGATATCTATTTCTTACATACATCCCACCTCCACTCGCACACACACACACACACACACACACACACAACACCCTCACGCGCTAACACACACACACAAAGTGGGTGAAGTGTCTTAACAATTAAGCTACTGCTGAGAACCGTTGTCAAACTGTTGTTCATGTGGCTGCATGAGCAAACATTAGGCACTGGTTTCAATTAGTTTTTCATTTATCACCAGGGCTAAGGTTATGCTCCTGAGCTGTGCTGACCTGACCTGACCTGTCTGGGGTTAAAATAGAATGAGAAACGGCTTTATTGTCTCCAGAGTAGCATTCGTTGGTTAGAAGCCAAGCTACAACTGCAAATAGTGGGACGAGAGGGTGACACTGAGTGGATTAGATGGAAGAATTAAGAAAAGATGTGGTGATACTAGAAAGAGGTGAGCAATATATCATAAAATATGTATAAATGTGCATTTTTTTGAAGATATGAAAAACTAAACCAGGACTAAAGCAAGACTAAAACAGGTCTCCATCAAGGACAAAAAACAGTACTAAACCAGGACTAAAGCAAGACTAAAACAGGTCTCCATTAAGGACTAAAACAGGACTAAAGCGAGACTAAACCAGGTCTTCATCAAAGACTAAAACAGGACTAAACCAGGACTAAAGCAAGACTAAAACAGGTCTCCATTAAGGACTAAAACAGGACTAAAAAAGGACTAAAACAAGACTAAAACAGGTCTTCATCAAGGACTAAAACAGGACTAAACCAGGACTAAATCAAGACTAAAACAGGTCTTCATCAAGGACTAAAACAGGACTAAACCAGGACTAAAACAAGACTAAAACAGGTCTTCATCAAGGACTAAAACAGGACTAAACCAGGACTAAAGCAAGTGGGAAACCAAGATTAATATCATAACACAAAACTGCATCTGAATATCGTTATTATAATACTTCAAAAATATATTCATCTTTGTTCAAATCGCCCACATCGAGCGTAGTAGGAGCTGTGACCAAGAGCTCTGAAATACAAGATGCTAATGCCTCCTCTTCTGGCCATGCCTTGCTCAAGGACACTCATTAAAAGAGGCTCTTCACTCTCTAATCAATACCACAGCTCAGATTAATGTATACGAGCGGCGTGTTTCTGACCTCCATATCTATGATCACTTGTGACTTTATTTGTTTGTACCAGGCTGTATCAAACCACTCAGCCCTCGAGACCAATGCAATTTAGACGTACTTAAGGCGATGCAGTCATTTTATGAAGCATTATATTTGTTACCACTGATGTTTTTTTGTATGAGAACCAAAACAGCCAATTCCTGAATAGTTTTCTGCTCATACTGTTACTACTGCTACTGTCCTCGGGCTTCTTTATAGATCGCACGTACAAACAGCAATGTAACGTATGTGAAAAGTTGTGAAAATGTGTATGGACACTTTCAGTAGCTTTTCCCACCCTGGTTTCAGTTAATGTCACATATCGAAAGACGCTTCGAGCCAAAGTATCGATTCTGATTCTGACACTGAAAGAGCTTCATTATAAAACCAAAAATGATCTTGAACTACAGGATACACAACACTGTCATCAAAAATCTGATACTAATCATTACTAAAACTAGTATCAAAACTCATTTGAAGAAGTATCAGTACAAAAAATATATATATCCTGAATAGTTTTAGAATAATCTTGAGCTTTATCCAAAATAGAGTGAGACTACATGGTAAAATAAAGAAAGCACTGTTATTTAGTCTTTAAAATGACTATTGCTTAAAGAAAATGGCCTTTTACAGTATATTACCATTGTGCTATCAAAATTGGTATCGATCTATAACTTCACGTCAAAATAGAAAGTTTGAAATTGACAGCACAAAGTCAAATTCTGTTTATTTCAAAATAACAAAGAAGTCATATACAACACAACTCCTCTGGGAACACACCGACATGGATAAAGTGGACACACATTGCACTTATATGTGAAACTATTGCAAACATCCACTATTGCAGCCTCGAAAAGAGCATCAAAATAGCAAAGTCCGTTGTTTACTAATGCATCATATCGGCATTTCTCACTTGCACTTCGGTGTGTCTACGAAACCATTCCCACTGCCTTGTTCAATTACATCCTCCTCATTTGTAAAACACACCCAGAAAGTATCTTCTCCGCCTGACCTCCATCCCGTCTTTGCTGCTTATTTCATCTCACTGTCATGGCAGCAGCGGCGACTCAATTCAGTTAAACGAGCTGGCTTATCTGAGCCTAATTGGTTTAAGGGCAAACAGAAATCAGCAGTGACTCGTGCAAAGTCAAAATCACCGCCGCCGCGCCCGTAGGCAAAAGAACTGACATATACTGCAAAAGGGGAGACGATTAGCGTGGATGTAACAGCGCCGGGAAACGAATCAAAGTTTAAAAAAAAACAACAAATGAGGGCGAGTGCGTCTTGGCGTTTCCTGTAATGATATGCAAAGCTCTGTTGACGATGGCGGTGCAGGGGATGTTTTTGATCATATCGTTGTGCACAAGGGTGTTTGGACGTCCTTTTCACGGTGCAACGTGTTAATACAGTAAGTTCTAGGACAACGCCAGCGCTCAGTCAAATGATGTGTTAACTCAGCCTCCCGACGCCCTGGCACAAAACAGAGAACAGAGCAGGCAACATGGGTAAAGGGGTCGAAATGTAGGCTCTGACAACCCAAATAGTGAACAGAATAGAGACAGAAAGAAATAGAAATGGCCTTTTCCAAAGACGCAAACACTATGATCGACAATGGTGTGACTGGACAAAAAAAGGACAACGTTTAGTTTAAAAAAAAGGAGAATTTAAGCTTTGAATACAAATCAATTCAATTCTTTCAAAATCCCAAAAGCTGAGGCAAGAGTAAAATGATCAGAAAGAGCAACAGACGTAACCCAAACAGAAAGACCACCTTTCCATCACTAATCCGAACATGAACACAAGCTTTCTTCTTATTACAGTGGAAACCGTCGGGTCACAGCTCTGTATGTCTGTCCATCTGTTTCTTCTGTTTCGAATGTTGGCTCGGTCCTCGGGGCTAACCTCCTCGGTCACTCCCAGCCTCTCTGCGAAAGTCATTGCCCAGTGTGTAAACAGCAGAACCTCAAACATCCAGCCACACAGACATAGCAATCTGGACCGAACTTTGATATCCGTGTTGAAATCTGATGAGAGCAAACATAAAGCCACTGATGAAACACAGAGCACCAGTGGAGACAGAAATGTGTGTGTGTGATTGCAGAGGAAAGCAATAAGAACTTTATTTGATCTTCTAATTTATGCTGTAATAAGGACCCGTGAGTCCAGCTTGAGCAGTGTGTAGTCCTAAGAAGGTTTTATTGGCCATCCAGCGCTGGAACAGAGCAATCACTATTATATAAATGACATTTTACATGACGATGCTTTGATCTCCTGAGCTGCAGCCAGTGTCTGGGGGCCACACGCCAGTGGGGGTCCCTGCGGTGCCCAGCGGGAATGAAAAACATGTTTAACTGGGGAGATAGTGGCCACTGATGGAAACACTGTGTTTTAAGAGGAAGATCATCAACAGTGACCAATACGACTGTTAATGGGATGCATTAAAACAACAGGGACAGGTGGAGTCCGGAGTGAGGAACAGAACTTGTGAAAAGAACACACAAGCTCATGGACAACAATCAGACACACAGCTTCTGTCCTAAACTGAAAGTAATCCTCCAGAGAGAGCGCCTCCAGACACAACATTCACACAAAGTTGGTGCGGATGGAGCGGCAGCGCTGACAGAGGGAAACACACTGATCC
Source organism: Eucyclogobius newberryi (assembly GCF_026437365.1). Classification (NCBI taxonomy): domain Eukaryota; kingdom Metazoa; phylum Chordata; class Actinopteri; order Gobiiformes; family Gobiidae; genus Eucyclogobius; species Eucyclogobius newberryi. The sequence goes on from NW_027315746.1 coordinate 21,598,707, forward strand.
ACGTGCGCGCGAAGCGGCCCAAAAAGAAACATTTCCAACACAAAACCAGCCCAGGTGAAAAAAGAAGCCGTTTACCTTCCATCGCAGAGGACGTGATGACCAGTGCGCAGAAAAGCGCACACCAATCCGCCGTCATGGCAGCGGCCGATAGTGTCCACGGCACGGTCCCCCCCAAAAAAGAAGTAGGAGCACGCAAGGGGCGCGTGGAAGAAGAGAATCCGTGCGTTTGTCAGAGGCTAGCCCCGCACCGTAGTGACTCCCATCTCAAGCCCTAGTAAACAATGTGTGACAGCGCGCGCGAGGGGAACAGCCGAGTGCACCGTACCGGGGCTGAGGGGCGCGTGGGGCGGGCGGAGGGAGGGAGGGGGGCCCCGACACGCAGCCCCCCGTTTCAGAGCCGGAGCCAATCAGCGAGCCCGGAGCGCAAACTCAACCAGCCAATCACAGGGCGCACCGCTCCTCCCAGCTTCTCTCTCGCGTTCACCGTCAAAACACCAAACTTTTTCCTTGACCTATTTGAGACAGCAGCCGCTCCACAGAAGGGAAACAGCACCCCCACATGGACTGGAGCCGCCACAGCAGCGGGCCCGGGGCTGGAGGAGCCTTTTCTCTCACTGATCGCTCCGTTTTAGTTTCATTAGCAACTCCAAAATAACTCAGTGTTCCTGTTTTTTTTGGGGAGAAAAAGCAGCAAAATAAATGTACCGCATTAATAAATGAACAAGAGTAATGGAGAAAATTGTTTTGGCAATCGACACGGGTAAATGAGCAGCCATAATGTAATTGTGACCCCAAAAGCATATTTAAAATCCTTGTCAATGAAATATTGAATTGCAATGATAGTCCAGGCATGTGTTATAACTTTACTTTCTGGTGAGGCATGGGACGCTTGTAAATGAAAACATGTCCAGTAGAATCAGCTGCAGACAGTTACCTGTGGATGCCGGTGCCAACAATGCTACACAGCTGGAAATGCATTTGGCAGTTTCTTCACATCATTTCAGTCATTCCATTAGGAGCCTCTGTCTGGCCCTGTCACCGCTTTTTGAAGGGACTACGCTGCAACAGATGGTTCCCATTCCCCGGTCCCCAGAACAGGCAGAGGTGTGTGTGTGCCGCCTGGTGTAGCCCCAAACCATACACCTGTCCTGGGCCCGATCTACTCCCCTCCAGAGGTCCCTCGAGCTACAGAATGAAACAGGGTTGTTCATCTTCAGCCTGAGTGGGACCAGTTTTACTCCAGGACATGGTTTGGCCTCATACGTCAGTGCTGTCCCCTGGCCTCCCTCTAGCCCAGATACTCCACGTGCGTCACCTGTTACCAACCCAACTCCACAGAAGTTAAACATGGCTGTTTCTGTGCAAATTAGGACTAACTATGTAACATAAATGTGTGTGTCTCCATGGAAATGTTATTGCTCTACAGGAAATGTTCCACAGTATGGTATCTCTTTCCAATTTACTGCTCAGATCCGTGGAGAGGCAAGCACGTTACATAAAGCAGCTTTAAATATTGTAAACAATTATTGAATGCTTGACACCTATGTTAAAGAAGAGATCTGCTCACAAGAGCAGAGGGTGGAGATGGAGAGTAGAAACACACTTAAAAAGCACTTAATGCACAAACAACTCCAGCCTTGATGAGGGACGAGCGCTATGACAAAGAAGCTTATGAAAGTCCATTTTACATCATTTAAGATAGTGAAAACATGGATGGATTAGACATTTTAATAGTTGTCTTTATTTGAAAAAATAATAATACAAACAAAACTTTTGAGAGCAGCTTATTGTTGGATTAGGCCAAAGTATGAACCATTCTGTCCCTTTTATGCACAATAAGTTCATACCATTTTGCTGTGATATTTATTGAGCTTAGTGACAACCTGAATAAGCACAACCTTTTTAAACTTGTCAAGGCCTCTGAGTTGAAAGCAGAGAAACCAGACCTGGAACAAACTGCTGGCTCAATACCAAACATTTTATGCAGAACATTTTATTGCTGATTATTTCAAAATCCCATCAGCGAGTCAAACCTGTTTACTAGCCAAATAAAGCAAACAACAAACCCACCATCAAAGCTTTAAGCTCAAGGTAAAAGCCCCATCCAAACCTAAGCTACACTGACTTTCCTTTATACACATTTCCCGTTTAGAATTTCAGTATTAGATAAAGATGAATGATGTAATATTCGTTCAAATGTCCCCGTAGTGCTGATAAATGGCTGTGTGGTTTATGTGTGAGGGCCAGCAGATGAACTGGGGCAGAGAGGTGTCTAAGAAGGAGAGCGGCAGATGAGCGCATTAGTCATTTTTAATGGTGCTGCTTCTGTGTGACACGGCTCAGCACGGCTCCAGAGTCTGCTGCCCCGTCGCCCCGTGATACAGCCTCCACTTATTTTTCACCGGGCTGCTCCTCTTCACCTCTAATCCACTGAGTAAACTGTAGGATAAGTACACATCTACATGGGGTGTTCTGTATCAGGGCCATCAACATATCTATTCATTCTTGTGATTTTAAGGGAAATATTAGCACACCTAAAGCTCTTTTTGTTGTTGTTGTTGTTGTTGTTGTTGTTGTTGTTGTTGTTGTTGTTGTTTTATGGCGGTTGGCATCCAATTGTTGCAGTACCGCCAGACTTTATTCCTCAGACTGTCGTAGTCCGTAAAAGTACTCCTTCCATTGCTTTGGTGTTACAAAGCCCATGAGGTCATGATGTCTTTGTGACTAGAATGTGTTTTAGAGAAGTTGTGACAGAGCGAGGTTCTGTTTAATTTTCAGTTAGTCAAAAGTATTCTGAAACTTTGTGGGGATGAAGCTGTTGTGTCCCAGAGTTATTCACAGCTCGTTTGTTTACTTCTGATCTGATACTGTCCATGTTCCATCCTGAGCTCTGTGATACTAGCAGTATATAGTATATTTAAGTAGTAGCTGTATAACTTTGCAGTAAGTTAAAGGCACAGTATGTAGCTTTTTAGCCAAAAAATAGCTTACAATAAAAACAATTGTTAATATTTTTTATTTTTTTTAGATTTTTTCATGATTTTATTACTCTAAAAATGGATAAACAATAGTGTCCTTACATTGAGAAGTCATGCATCTCTCTTTTGGCCTTGTGTGTTTGTGTTTATGTATGAATCATTATGGTAAAAGTCATAATGATTGATGTATGGTATAAGTCATGTGATTAATGTATACATTTCCCCTATAAGTGGAGCAAACACTGTGACACACCAAAGTACCACTACTACTAATACTGCTACCAGTGATAGCAGCAGTACGTGGTCATAGCAGGAGTCGATTTTTGTAGCAATTGTAACAGGGTCAACTCATTACATTGTTAAATTGTGGAGACGATAATAGTAGATAATGGTAGGTAATAAGTAGAGAAGTGTAACTGTGACATCGTAGAACGAGTAAAGTAGTAGACGCAGTTGAAGTGGTGGCAGAAGAAACCTCCAATACTGTACTTTGACCCTAGAACACAATATTCTTTTAACAGCACAGAGTGGACCCACGCCCTGCAGGGACACACCAGGAAGGAAGAGCAGGAGAACAATGGTGGTGCTGCCTGTGCACATCCTCCAGTGTGAGCCGACACATCACTGTGACTACACACAACAGCAGCAGCAGCAGCAGCAGCAGCAGCCTCTGATAATGACACGCACAAAGCCACACAAGCACCAGCACACTCCACTTCAAGAGCCGCTCCAAACCAACAGGGAGGGTTTGCTCTGGGCCACTACCAAATATGCAGGGGGAAAAAAGCCCTCTTTCACTTTCTTTGAATAAAAATGAAACTTTAATTCCCAAGTTTGAGTGGTTCTCTTTGTGCAGGAGATCTGACCCATATTGCCTGTGTGTGTATGTGTGTGTGTGTGTGTGTGTGTGTGTAATTTTGCATTGGATCATTTCAACTTATTTTCCACTACATTTGAGAGCAGGTACCGTATTTTCCGGACTATAAGTCGCACCGGAGTATAAGTTGCACCAGCCAAAAAATGTATAATGCAGAAGAAAAAAACATATGTAAGTCGCACTGGAGTATAAGTCGCATTTTTGGGGGACATTTATTTTATAAAATCCAAGACCAAGAACAGACATTTAAACTTGAAATGCAGTTTAAAATAATAACAGATGAGAGAACACTGTGAATAGGTGTACGTATGCTAACGCTAACACCTTCAGCTACATGACGCACAGACAGAACTGTGGTAAGTGTCTGGTATGTTAACGTAACATATTAACAGTTATTTAGATAACTATAGCATAAAGAACATGCTAACAAGTTTACCAAAGCATCAGTATCACCCCAAATCACTAAATCCATTGAATTCTTCTTCCTCTGTGTCACTTCTAAACAACTCCACAAACTTCGGAGGTAGAGGAAGTGCAGATTCTTCTTCTGTCTCACTTAGAGCCTAGAGCGGTTGTCAGTGAGAAAAAAATCAACATGTGAAATGATGTTGCCAGTGTGAAAATAACGAATAATATCACATATAAGTCGTTCTGGAGTATAAGTCGCATCCCGGCCAAAACTATGAAAAAAGGTGCAAATTCTAGTTCAGAAAATACGGTATTTGCATTTTCAACCCCTTTACATTTTTGAACTTCACTGAAAAACACAACGGATTTGCTTTCTCTGCATGTTTTTGGTGACATCCAGCCCAAAGGTTTTGAGTTTGAATTCTGGCTTTGAACAAACAAAAACATCTAAATGAAAATGACTAGACAATTCAAGTCAATTAAATCGCTTCTGCAGAACAAAATTATCATCCAAATCACTACAATTGACTCTTTTATTTGTTCTATATATATTCAGCACACCGATGATGCAATGTAAGAGGTATGAGTGTCCAATAAAGCACAATATGCATTATTATTTGGCTGTTAATGTGTTGTAGCACAGTCTTATCCTGAGAATGTCAAAAAGCGACGCCCGGTCACAGCCCTTTGGCGTACAATTCCGTTCGTTCCTCCAAAAGCTTCTGGACGAGATCCACCTACGTTACCCACACTTGCTACTGCTGTTTATCAACTGAATGGATGTTGTAAAAACCAAAATAGGCCAAATTCTTATCATAACTCAACCTAGAACATTTTAAAACATTTCCCAAAGCATTGTAATAGCAAGGGATGTTCCGATGAAAATGAATGGTCGAAAATAAAATGTTTGAGTCAATATGGGGACAGTGCAGGGACCCAGGTAACAGAGGAGGGGGGGTGGGCTTCAGATGCCCTCCAGGGATAGACTGGTTATTAGGCTGGGCTTCAGCTCCATCCATCTTGTGCAGTCTGGGTGCGGGCCACTGACAATATGAGCACACGGGCCGGGGCAGAATACAGATGTGTGGCAGGAACAGTGTTTCCCGGAGAGAGGGTCAGCACTCCCCAACACAAACACAGGCTCTTTCTGGGTCACGGCTCAAAAGAGGAGATCCAAAAGTAGGTTCACCGTGAGGGAAGCAGAAGAATATAGATGTAAGACCGGAGGAGGCAGAGGCCAGACTGGACACATCCAGCGAGAAAGGGCATTTACAGGGGTTGAGCCATGACCTAGTGTGGAAGCATTAGAGCTATGGTGGATTTGTTTGTTTGCTGGTGGCGTAGAGGTGTAAGGCATTGCACATTATGTGATTGTTACTACCTAAGCGTCGTGGATTAGCTTCTTGGCCGAGACTATTTGCCCTCTTTCTTCCCCCATTGCACACGTCTGCTATCGTGTCCAATAAAGTCTTTGTGATAGACAGTTGATGATTGATTGATTGATTGATTGATTGATTGATTTATAATGTGATCTAATTTTCAGGTATTGAAACTCTAATTTGCTTCATGCACTTGTCATTCAGGTCCTATTTTATCGCTCACGGACATTTTTCTTTCCTTTTATCAGTTGGTGAATACATAAAATATCACGCTTCGAGGCATTTAAAGTGTAAAAATAAAGCTGTAACCCACGTATTTCCAGTCAAATCCAACTTTCTTGGATGAATAAGGCTCAGTTTGTGCCCTGGAATTCGGAAAACGTTTCTCTAAATCTAATTTGTAGCTTCAGGTTTTAAAGAGGAATTGTCAAGACTGAACAAATGCCCAAACTAGTGTTAATCAGACCATCACACCAAAGCTTCTTAGAGTCCAGCCATTTGTTTGGCCCTCCAAGGGTCATAAACAGCTTCAGTTCAAATTTGAAGTCATTTCAGTCAAGCATTTTAGGAAAGAAAGACCCAAAGCTTAATGGGTAAGGACAAAGTTCAGAATAGAAAATTAAATTATCAAATTAACCTAAAACATACCGTAGGGTCGTAGCCAAGATCCTGGGTCCAATTCTACCCTGGACACTTGTCAAAAATGTGTTCTCAACAAAGAATGTCTGGACAAAGATCAATAATATCGTAATAGGCTCATAGAGGCTCGAACCAACAACAAAAGAAGGACTGATCTCCTTTAAATATGCAAACAATAATCCAGAATGTTTCCTGGATTTAGAAGAAAAAATATACCTTGGAATATTTCTGCACATTTTCATCATTAAATGCACAATAATGTTTAGTGTTTTTGGTTTATATCTGAACCTGTGTTTTGCGGTTAATTGTACATTTTTAGTGATGAGCACTACTGAGTCTGTTTGAAGTAACTCCAGTGAGCTCTGCTCTCTTGGTCACTTAGAACATTAATCGGTCGATCAAACATATTAATTGACTAATATTTGATTGGCAATATAAAGATTTTGACCATAGCAGAAAGGAGAAGACAGAGTTTGCTAAAGATTCCATTTATAGCTTTTCAAATGTATAGATGTGCATTTTCTTTATACTTTTCTGTATGCGATGTTGGTGTGTGAACTTAAAAAATCACATGAGCTTTTGAGTGCATAATATTGAGTCAGATTTATGGGAAGATTATGGTAAATATAAATAGTTTTGAGAGCCACTACAAACAGAATCAGATGAAACAGCAGTGATGTAAGTGTATGGGCTTCATTTCTCACAGACGCACATCACACACAGGGAAATATTGAATAAATCAAAATATTCCTCTGAAATTTTTCTTTTTAAACATCAAAGGATTGGCCTTTTAAAATGTTCATCCAGCCAGTAGTTTATTAAAGAAATGTTGAGGACCACAGAGCTGGTATTCACTGACTCTCTCCACACTACAAACAAAAGCATAGCTCCTGGGTCTCCTGCTGTGATCCAGACACTTCAGTTCAGAGTGACTTTTGTGTGAGGCCTGGGGAGTGTCTGCTGCTGATTGGACAGAGCTGAAGTGACTAGACAACATACAGGAAACTGAAAAGAATACAAATGTTAAAGGCACTATGTATGTTTTCTGGTTAAGGGTCCACCACCTGCTTGTCCCTGTCCCTCCCACTTAGTGTGGAGGGGCTGTTGTATTTTAAATGGTCACAATTTGTACAGCACTTTTCTACATATACAATAGTGTGGAAAATGACAATAATATGCTATTAAACTTAATTTATTATTCATTCATTCATTTTCTACAGCTTGTTCTCGTTAGGAGTCGCGGGTGACTGGAGCCTATCCCAGTGACTTTGGGCCTTGGGCGGGGAACATCCTGGACAGGGGCCAGCTCGTCGTAGGGTCAACACAAAGACATAGATACACACACACACACACAGACACACAGACACACAGACACACACACACACACACACACACACACATTCAAATAAATAAAAAAAAACAATAATAGAATACTTTTTTATTCTGTAGTGGTAATAATAAAAGTTTTTTAAAAAGAATCATTGTTCAAGCAAGTATTTTAGATGTATTAACAGTAGATTTTACTGTACCGTTTCTCACTGGCTGATGGGAATTTTATTGTTTTTAAATTTAAATGAATTCCTCTACTTAATTTGAATTGTCAGATTCAGTGAATATTTTTTGCAATCAATTATGCAAAAATACCCCACAGCCTATTTAACGGGAGTGTTGTTCTAGAAAATGTGTTCCACTGTAGCAGGAATGAGTCCTACTTTAATTGGATAAGCTCAGTTAATAGACTCACACAGCACATAAACAGTACACTTAACCCGCTGATGTTAAAACTGACCTTCCTCCCAGCATGCACCATGAGTCAGCACGAGAAATCTGTTTTTAAATGAACTACGACACACATGAATGCAAAATCCGGCAAAAATCATGAAATGTACCAGACTTAATCTCAACAATGAGTACGACTAATTTGACAAGTAACATAAAATACAGCATAATGTAATCACAATTTGAAGTTAGATAAATCTGTTTGGTTATTATGAATTGCAATAATAATATTTGTGGGTTTACTTGCGAGCTCATGCTGATATGCGCTACAGTGGATCCTTAAATAAAATATAGGGAAACTATCGCAATAGTGGGATTTTATTAGATGCTACATGACAACTGAGAAGGTCAGGGGTCAAAGGTCATCATAGATTGCTTTAGGACAGGGGCTGATGACGTCCCAGGAGGGTCCTTAAATGTCAGATGAATCCTGATGTGTTCTGTGGAGTTCTGTGGAGACACCAGGCCCTGTGAGAACGCTTGGTTTATGTTGTGTGCTCCAGGTGATACACGAGGTGAATGGAATCATCTAATATGGATTTATAATCTGTGTCAACACCGCCATCTAGACACCATTATGTCATATTGCAGTCAACCACATAAACCATGTATTTTCAGGCTCAAGATTCATGCATTAAGTCATCACATTGCATAAGAAATGTTTGGTTCAACTATATTACAATTTGTGGTGTGTGAATACAGCGGTGGCACCTACAAGTCCTTATGTCAAATCACGTGGTCTATAACAGTGTGAAGGGGCTATATTTTCTCTTTAATTTGTAATAGGTTAAGTTCTCCAGCAGATGGCAGTGAAAGTCTGGTTATGGAGAGAGAATTGTCAGAAAAAACAGTTTGACATCCCGGGTATTTGAAAGAAACAATAACAGTTGCACAGTTGACTCAGAAGCATGATTTACATTATAAAATGAGCCAAATTTAACTTTGGCATTCAACCCTAAGCCATGATGAAAGGATAGTAAATCCACAAAAAAGCTACAACTTTTGTTTGGGCATTTACAACAGAACTGTGGACATTCAACATTATTGGCTAGTTTATATTTTTCTCATTCATCAAATTCATAAAAACTGGTTAAAATCAATCCATTCAGATTTATAAAACACGTTAGTTGAAAAAAAGACAATTATGGTGAAAAAAAACATTCCCCACACTTTGGGACAGGATGTGGGGGTAAGTTAACATACACTGTGTGTGATCTAAAATCTATGTAATATTGATTTAACAATGGACAGTATTTGATTTAGTCTTCACTCACACTTTTGCCTGCACAAAGAGCACAGTGTGCTCCAAACATGTGGCAGAATGCCTCAAAGTGGCAACACCAAAAAGCAGCTGTCCCTCTGACATCATCACTGGAGTGTCCAGTCCTTTTTTGGTGGCAGTTTGCCGCGGTGCATTCTGGGAAGCCACAGGGGCAAATGAAACCACTAGCTTTTCTTTAGTTACAAACCCATTGAACTCGGGGAAGCGGCTAATCCTCCTCTCCAAAACAAACACAGAATGATGACACAGACATCTTGAAAATCTTAAAATGTATATAATTGACACAAGATTTCAGGTACAACAGCAAATGAGACATTTTTGTATTTTGAACCTTTCGGGCATCTATTGTCACTGTTAAGCACAGACTCTTTGATAGATTTCTGAACAAAATAAAAGCAATAAAACAAAACTATTCAAAGTTTTCTTTTTCCTCATTAATTGGCATTCTCCCATTTAGGGTGTGGCTCATCGCCCACACGTGCCGTGATCTACAGTGTCTGCATCGACACGCCTTTATGCAGACCTGATAAAAGTGCAGTTTATAATCTGGGTGAGGAGGGGAGACACATGAACGGGCCAAGAGAGGAAAGGAAAGGGAGGAGTTGTGCAAATTTCAGCGGATGACGTCACGGCCGTGCACTGAAAAAATGGAATGTCGCCATCACAGAGTCCTCAACACTGACAAACTGTCAAATCCACCAATAATTACCCCAAATTTTACCATGTGGCAAAGGCAAGTCACAGGCAAGTTGAGTTTCAAAGCGGGGATGAAAAAGACGCAGGACTAAAGCACTTTGAAAAAAAAGCGTTTTCTTAAAATCTTCTGACAACATAAGTTTGAAATGACAGGCTGAGATGAGCTCCAAAGTACATCAAATCATTTACAGAGCGAGTTGAGAAAGATGCAGAGTGGATTGTCCCAATGTGGGGCTTTCATGTATATTTCATATGTATATCCTCATGCCAGTTCACTGTCGCATTAAAACATTTCTTGTTTCTGTATTTTCACCCAGTCCGACACATTTCCTTTGCCTTTCAGACAGGATTCACAAGTCCCACTTACAAATGACGAGTTCTGCAAACGCACTGATGTAATGCCAAGCCAAGATTTCCCGATAAAAAAAACATTGTTTCCTCAATGCGGTTTCTTCTCCTAAGTCAGATCTGCATGCGCTTTAAATCAGAGCGTCCTGGAGATTTCACTACGACCCTCATCCTTGACATTTTACAAACAACAAAGAAGTGCTACATGACAATTGTTTAATCTGTGCTACACCTTTTAGAAACCGACTTTAAAAACGAATGTTAAACTTTGCAAAACGTTGAATAAGTTTGTCTAAATGATACTTTCTTTTGCGGTTTGTCAGAAATACTCCTTGATTTACTGAGAAACTGTTGCTATGAAGGAGTGGCCGATACAAAGAAGGGAACATCTCTCAAAATGGTTCTTTTGTCATGGTGTCAACACCACTGTACCGTCACAAACACATTAGTCTTTTAGTACAAATATATTCTGAAAGACCCCAAACACCGGTAAATGGTATACAATGTGAAAAAAGACCAGCTCTAATGAAAAAAATGAAAGCGAGAAAATGTCACTGAAGAATCCTATTTCTTCCAAGTTCATCCATTTTATCCTTTAAGCAGTTCCTTTCTTGTCATTTCGTTTAGGCATCTCCTCCTCCCTCCCCTCTCAGGCCCCTCCCCCTCCCCTCTCAGGCCCCTCCCTCTCCCCCACCTGTATCCCATACTTAGTCCCAGTTCGAAAAGCGGGTTCCAGTCCATTATCGCCGCAGCAGTAGCATTGTGAGCAGTGCGAGGAGGAGCGAGGCGAGGCGGGGGAGGTCACGGTGGGCCGAGGCCATCACCGCCTGCCCCTCCTCTGGGGGTTCCGGGTAGTTTCTGGGCTGGTTGGGTTTGGGGGCGTCTCGGCGCGGGTCCCGGGAACACAGCTCGTCGACGCACATGCCACTTCCCGACCCGCTGCCCTCGTCACCTGTGAAAGAGAGAACGGCTCGTTACGGTTCACGTTTGTAGAATGCCCGCTACGTAAAGCGACCGCTGCCGAGTAATGAAGGGCAGCGCAGGGATGCTACAGTTTGCCTCTGAGCATGTTCTGGAGCGAGGGTCTACACAGGCGGCACACACTCATTTTGTTCCTATCATTTTCCACGATGCAGAAACAGAATAATTCAAAATGAGTCTCTAATTTATGCTTGGCGCCTTTCAAATCTGATCTCATTTTAGATGCCTTTTTGCTTACGGAATCGGGTTCTGACTTGTTTATTTGCTTTAATCTAAACCTTTAAAGTAAATGTCAGGGCTTTGATAAAGTTTTGGTCTCTTTAAAGAAGCACTCACTGGTGTCCTGGAAGTCCACATCGTTTCCGTTGAGGGCGTTCTTGAGCCTGTGCGTCATGATCTTGAGCTGCATGATCTGCTGCCGGATCACCATGTCTGGTTTGGTGATGTCGATCTCCACCTCTGGGTTGTTGATTTGGCTGGCCAGGCCGTCGCCCATCACTTCGGGAAGATATCTGGGACACAAAAGTACAGGTTGTAGTTGACTTCTGTTCCCTCGCAAACAGTTTGACTATTACATTTAAGAAAAGAGATGATCTGCACAATTCTGTCGGCTGCAAAGAGATATTGATTTTGTTGTCACCCCAGTGATGTTGCAGGCGCGGCCCTTCATAAGACTAAAACGTGAGAACAAAATAAATATGTCTTTAGAGCTGATCGAGTTGTCCGGATCGTCACTTTTCTTTATTGTGACTATGTTTCGTCTCCTCTCCACTCCTCTCCTCATCTCCACTCTTCTTCACTCCTCTCATCTCCACTCCTTTCATCTCATCTCCACTCCTCTCATCTCATCTCCACACTTCTTCACTCCTCTCATCTCCACTCTTCTTCACTCCTCTCATCTCCACTCCTTTCATCTCATCTCCACTCCTCTCATCTCCACTCCTTTCATCTCATCTCCACTCCTCTCATCTCATCTCCACTCTTCTTCACTCCTCTCATCTCCACTCTTCTTCACTCCTCTCATCTCCACTCCTTTCATCTCATCTCCACTCCTCTCATCTCATCTCCACTCTTCTTCACTCCTCTCATCTCCACTCTTCTTCACTCCTCTCATCTCCACTCCTCTCATCTCATCTCCACTCCTTTCATCTCATCTCCACTCCTCAAATCTCCACTCCTCTCCTCTCCTCTCATCTCCACTCCACCATGATCGGATTATTATAAGAATACTTAATTAAGAATGATTCAGGCTTTGTAATTACTTAATTTATTAATAACACTCCAACCCCCAAACCATTTAATAATGTAGTTACTAAACCTGGATACATCTATTTGTTCATTATGAATGAAGAATTTCATACTTTATTATGGTTGTAAATAGTCTAGTTTGTTAATATAAAATGTCACTTCTCACCATGTATTTCTACGAATATGAATTACAAGATGTTAAACTAAAAAAAAGAAAAAGGAAAACCCTTGTTTTACGACAATAACTATGTGATATCTCATTTTTGTAGTACCTGGCCCGACTCATGCCGTTCCAGCACTTGTCCTCGGCTCCTGTCCCGGTGGCGATGCGGTCACTGCAGAGGACAGTGGGCAGAGACACCCAGTACGGCTGCATGTTCCTCAGCCTCACGATCACGTCTGACACCTGCAACACGACACATCATCTGCACATCAACTCAACCATTCACAAGACGTGATACAGAAGTATAAAAAGCCCTCGCAGTGAGCGGGCACAAGGGGAACTGACCAGAATGCCCAGTGTGCTGGTGCTGGGGCCCAGGTTGTCATCCACTGTGATCCTGGCCCTCTTCACCTCCTCCTCTGCCCCGGGGGCCCCGCTGCTGCTGCTGCTGCTGCTGCTGCTGCTGCTGCTGCTGCTTCTGCTGCTGCTTCTGCTGCTGCTGCTGCTGCTGCTGCTGCTACCGCTGCTGCTGCCGCCTCCTGCCCGGAGGTCGCCACATTTCTGGTACAACTGCAGGGACAAAAAACAAGACTTGTGAGCTTCATAATAATAGAAAATATATGTAAACTTTTTCTGCTAAGCTTTCAATTGTTCTCCTAAAAAGTGATATTATCATAGATGCATTATTCATGTTCAATTTAATCAAACATGCACATCTTTGGATGGCTGGCTGTACTGACCAACCAAAGCTCCTGCATCCAGTGGACACACAGAAAACTAAAGTCAATTTGTTCTATCTGTGCTTTTGCAAGGGAAACTTTGAACATTTTGGCCAAACTTCATCCGCTAACCAACAGGGACAAGTTCTGAAGGACATTTACATAACCCTAGAGTGAATCAAATGAATCACACTTTTAGAAAGCTGCCATTGGCCTTAACATTTTATAAACAGAGCTCAGGGAGTACGCTAGAAAACTGCAGTCAATCTGTCATGCAATCTGGCCTGTTTACGAGAGCATCAGACGTCTGAGCCTTTGGACGCAACCACAAACTAATCCTGTCTTTAGCCCACAGACATTTTCTCTAAATCACGATGGTTCAGAGTAAGTTGAAGCACATACAGAAGCGAAGAGGTTAGTGCTGCCTTAAAGTGAAAGAGAACATATGGCTCATAAGGAAGAGGATGTTATACAGGAGAGAATGTGTTACTCTGAAAAGGCATTTATACAATATTCATTTTTTTAGTTCTAGTTAATGAATATATTTAAATATCATAATGTAAAAGACTAAAGACCTGAGGATCAGTATTTTTTGTTACTATTTTTAGGTAAAAATTATTAATGTAGGGCTGTGAAAGACTCACATTTGAAATAGTCAATGATCCGGTTGGTACTTTTTAAAATGATCTTTAATCCAATCTACTGTTAGTAAAAGCATGTGGTTTAGAGCACAAGTAAAACTCTAAAATCAAGAAGGTTTTAGAGTTCAGACTTTGAAGGAATGGATATGACAATGTATTATGTTAAATTGAAATGATTTGAAAGTCTGTATTGTTTATAGTCAGAAAAGCAACAATGAAAGACATTCTTATTTGTTTTTGAATACACAGTCATTCCCAGACATAAATACATAAAGCTAAAAATATCATCATGATAAAATAAATGTAAATAAAGCACTTTCCAACCATCCTGCACCAGTTAGGAGTAAAGTATAGACTAGATATGAAGGATAAGCAGCATCGATGGCAGCAGTCACCCAAAGCTGCTGCCATTAACCTACTACTTGAGGTCAAAGGTCACAGCTACACAGAAGCATCTTTGTCTCGAGGTTAAACCATCGTAACTGTTTCCCACCCTCACCAAATATCAGTCAGACTTTAGTGCTGCAGTGGCTTTTAAGGCTCACACAAAAAGTGAAGAGGCCTGAGCTGCAGGCGCAGCATCACTCACACACACACTTTGATTTCCTCTGGTTTGGCATTAAAACCATTGGAGCCGGAGTGTTACCTTTACAATTAGTGGAGAGCAGGGCCATGTTCAAAGTTAAAATATTGTCAACATGTGTACATAAATACAATCAGGTTTAAAAGTACAAACTGAACTGCATTATACTGCTGTGAAAGTAGTGTGCTGCATTTTTGGCATAGGTATAACACTCACTCACCATTACATGAACTTAAAATGTATTTCTACATTTTTCATTCACAAAGATGCAGTTATTCATGAAATATAAATGATTAAAAGATGCTAACACTATTAAATAGATAATTTCCATGCTATAATCGATCAACAAAATACCATGTAGCAACAGACAAAAACGGATGTATCATGTTTATATTGATCTTGCATCAAGTTTTAGTCAAGAATTCGTTGAAAAAATGATGTTGTTGAAATCAGACAACGTAACACAAGTGTTTTAAAGGGGCATCTATAAAACCCCCCTTACTGTGTTAACCAGCCACGCTCCAATACCCGGAGTAGACCACGTGCCCTGGGCTGAGCAGCACAGGGGCCCTCAGCACCTCGCATCAGAACACTGCTCCCACCAGTATATTTGTATACAGTATTGAAATGTTCTTGTACCTTAAGGTTAACGCTTTCTATATTGTCCATCATGGTGAAGATTGCCTCTGAAACGCGGAAAGGCAAAGTGAGGATGACCACATCTACTCCCATCGTTCCTTCAAAGCGGTTTGCTACTTGTATTAGCGTGTCTGCAAAACACACAGATGGCGAGTTAGCCTTTAGTAACATCAGCAGAGTTATTCATCACTGGACTCATTCCCATGACTAAATTAACAGTGTCCTCAGCTCCATATGGTGAAGCGGTGCCCACCTGCCAGATGCCTCCACTCGGTGTTGAGGTCGGCCTGGTTGGCGAGGCAGCCCTTCATGACGTTGGCGCAGTAGTTGGCGCAGGGGCGAGCCGAGGCCATGCCGCGGCAGTGGGGGCAGTACGTCATCTTCATCATGGCCCGCATGCACTCCTGGCTCAGCTGCACCTGGACACACACAGGAAGGAAACATACATCAATGAGGAAGACGATGAGCTCATCCATCATCATTGAGCGAACTGATTAAAGGTGTTTAAAGTGAAGTCTCACTCTTCTCATGAGGGAAGTCGGTGCTGATTCAGTTTCTTTGCCTTCTCGAGTTCTTAGCTGTCAATCAGGGCTATGGTAAGGAGAGCCAATCAGACATAATCTATTCTCTTTCCTCAATCACCCTCATTCCTCAGTGAGCCAATTTACATCTGAGAAATTAAGAAAGGAAATAGAAATGTGATGATACCTTTCTTTTTTTTAACCATCATAGATGATCTATGTAGAAGCATATCAAAAAAGACAACAAAGTGGTATTGTCTATTGTAAGTCTATGAGCCAAGATTATAATGTAAGAATGAGAATCACAAAGACAGTGACCAGATGATTTCAACTGGATCTTTTTCTACCATGTTCGTATGTTAGAAAGGTTGTTTCAGAGAGTAATTACTGTCAGCACTGATTTTGCATTTGCATGTAGTAAATTATCATATATAGTCATTTTTAATGTAATACCTTTTCTAATCCAGTACTTCTAGCACTCATTTAAATGTTAAATGTAAAGTGTGATATTTTTAAACAAAGGAGTAGGAGACTGCATGGTTTGATTGTACATTACTGGGTATTAAATACACTTTTATCATGTTTGTTAACCTCCCCAGGGACTGAAGATGGAAATGATCTTGGTCTAAAGTATCTCTTCTTTTATGAGATGAATGTGTTTGTACAGTCCTTGGTCCCTATAAAAAACAAATGATATACTGCTATTTACTATACATTCCACTTTAAAATGTAAACTTAACTTAAAGAGCCACTAAATACCAAAACCACTTTTTAAAATGATTGACTGTGTAAATAGGTCTAAAATAGATGTATAAACACATCGCTGGTCATTTTAGTGCATATTTGTTAAAATTCGGACTTGTGGGTCCAAAGCTGAGGGGCCAATGAAGCATGTTAGTAGAATCTTAGCATCCAGGGAGTGTCCGCTCCAATCAAGATTCATGAATCTTTTATGTCCAGATTAAGTCCAGTCTGTGCCATGTTTCCTCGACAGTCACTGTCAATCACCGGGCTAGAGCTTGCCTCCTCACCTGCTCCTCTCGACCCCTGGGCCTCCCCCAAAGCAGCCCACGGAAAAGGATTTTTCAAGTTTTGTTTGGTCGCAAACCCTAAGAGTTACACAGGAATATAAATACAGTTTTTGAGCATGTGAAATGTCCTCAGTTGTAAAAGTGTGCAATAATAAGACATACATTACAATGTCGACACAGTCAGAGACAGGTTTTGAGCGGTAGAAGGTCATTTCCCTCTCCTCTTCCCGTGGACCTTTATTCTGTTCAGTTGCCGCAGTAACCAGTTTGAGATAATTTGCTTCTGGTTTCCCGTGAGATGAAAAGGCCCCAGACATTCATGGGCTACAAGTACTCCTTGCCGCATCCTCCTTCCTGCCTCCTCCAATTCTCCCCATCCCACAAGGCTACTCCCCTAGGAACGGGCCTTAGTGCGTGAAAAGTGAAACTGGGTTAATACCAGTAAGCTCTGTTCACCGGAGAATTGGGCTCTGCATACAGAACTGAGAGGAAGTGTGTGGAAGTATGTGTGTGTGCATGAGTGTGTTTCGGGGATGAAGAGGCCCAGCTACGCATACAAAACTGCACTGAGCTGACATCTGGGCCAGCCTGATGCTTTTCCTGGAAACTGCTCTTCCAACAGAAAAGTCTGCAGCTCAGATCAGACTTACTATAATCTACACTTGAAACAGGACAAGAATAGGAATCACAAGGACACTATAGAACACTTCACAGAAGTGTTTCCAAAAAACATGGTGAAATCCATTATTTTCGGAGTGCTTCTCAGGTTGTCAACATGAATTCAAAGTTGTACAGTGATGCTTATTGACTCAGCATGTTTATGGTAGATGCTTTTCCTTCCAGTATTTAACCAGGCTTTTTGCAGAGGAATTTTTTTCTTTTAATTTGCCTTTATGTTTAAGATAATTTAGTACTTACCCCAAAATATAACGCACAGTACAACAGTATTTGCTGTGTTTCCCCCTTCAACTTGCCCTGCAGGGACATCCACAACAAATCATCATTTTACTAGAGGCACTGATTTGAGTATTGAATTGACATGAATTGTCCTTCCTGAATCAACCGACCCTGTTCCTCAGGGATTCAATGCAAACAAATTAACATTTACTGAAAAGGAATATGTTAATCTAATCTAAAATAATATTATATGGTTGCACGGTGACAGAGTTGTTGGGACTCTTGCCTCACAGTTGGCCTGGGTGGGTCTTCTCTAGTTTCCCCCACCAAACCAAAACATGCACAAGAGGTAAATCCTCCGGCTAAGATCAGAGCCTCGCATAAGACCTGGAGATGGGTCTCCACTGCTCCTGACAGGTTTCCAGTGGCATTGAATGATGTGTCAAATGCAGAGGACAACTGTCCCTATGGTGACAATAAAATCTACCTTAATCTTAACTCATTGTTATTCCTCATTGCCTAGTTATAAACAGCATTGGAGTCGCCCCGTGAAAATTATGCAATTTTATGTTTATGTGTGGGCAACATTGAACTTAAAAAACACTCTGATAACAATATTCCAGACCTGTAAACATCTATTGAAGTTTATGTATCGCAGAAAACAAGAATGAGCAGTAAAACTAAAATAACAGAAAAATAACTTTACATTACCAGGTTTGGATGATTACATTGATGATTTTCATGATAGACTATGATGATTTTAATTATAGACTGCGTTAATATTCAAATGTTTCATCTCCAATCATTGCAATACAATACATTTTTCTATTCATCTTTCGCCTCTATATATTATTCATTGAAAGAGCATTCAATAGCACATGGTCTCCAGCAGCGGGCTTTATAGTGTTAACTGGACATGATCATTAAAACTGACTTTCACTGAGACATGACGGGGCAGATCAGCGTCAAATCGGAATCTCCAAATCTCCAAACCTCTAAAGCAGGATGAGTCAGGGTGCGTCTCCGCCCTCCATTAGCCTGCCGCTCATTAGCCCAGCATGAGTCAGACCAGCGCCATGTTTTGGTGAAGAGGAAGACGACCACAAATCTGCGAGGGCCGTCACAGGGGGATGATCCACGCAGAGGAGGGGCCCGGCTGCTCCTAATGAAACTCTTGATATTTGCAGAGCTGTATTCATCTTACTGTGAGGTTACATCAGCTGTACAGTATTAGCGCGGGGATCCTGGCATGAAACACGGCTTTGGGGTGGCTAATTGGGGGCGGATGCTGACAACTTCCTCTGTAACCTTGGAGTTGTGGTGAGGCCGGGAGAACGCGGGGAGGGGCCTTTTCAAATGAGTCGGTAATAGGACTCATTGACCTCAGCTGACAACTAATCATCATTTTCATTATTAGCCGATGATGTTGTTATTGGATTTTCACTGCTGCACAGCTTTGTGTCCTTGTGTTCATGACAAAAAAAGAATAAGGAATTCTGCAAGAAGAAAACACGACTCGAGTGATTATTATTGGAGTTTGAAGTACGACTGCTTGGATTAAAATTGCGGGTTGAATTACACAGCAATTTATTTATTTTTTCTCTAAAGCCTGCAATTACAAAGTCTATTAAAAGACATCACATTAACAATGGCCTCCACAGTTGGGGTCCCCTTTGAGGTTATATTTGACGTTGCCATTTGTTTAGTATTCTCAATTAATCTTCAAACATATTAACTAGGAGCAATTACATTTGCTCTTGCCCCACAGAGTTTGTTCATAATCAGAGATGGCCAAAACTAACTTAGAGGAATGGATATGTTTATATACATTATTACACTTAAAATCATGAACTACTCCCTTCCACTTGGGGATTTGTGACAATATCGTACTTTATCTGGTATTGTATGGTTTTCCTTTTGCTTTCTACAACTAACTAACTAACAAATACTTACTTAGCAAAAAACCTGGCGTTTTGGGTTAACCCCACTACAACAACAAATGCACAATATACTCTATAAAACTAGAGAAAAAAAGGTCTCTTCACTTCAGGACTTGGCAATAAATATATTGCGATGTTTAAAAATTCACTTGTAAGTATGCGACGTTAAGTGCTTTCTACTGTACATGTGTGTGTATGTTTGTGTACATGTGTATGTATACATGTGTGTGTACATGTGTGTGTATGTTTGTGTACATGTGTATGTATACATGTGTGTGTATGTTTGTGTACATGTGTGTGTACATGTGTGTGTACATGTGTGTGTACATGTGTGTGTATGTTTGTGTACATGTGTATGTATACATGTGTGTGTATGTTTGTGTACATGTGTGTGTACATGTGTGTGTACATGTGTGTGTATGTTTGTGTACATGTGTGTGTACATGTGTGTGTACATGTGTATGTGTACATGTGTGTGTACATGTGTGTGTACATGTGTGTGTACATGTGTATGTATACATGTGTGTGTACATGTGTGTGTACATGTGTGTGTACATGTGTATGTATACATGTGTGTACATGTGTGTGTACATGTGTTTGTACATGTGTGTACATGTGTGTGTACATGTGTATGTGTACATGTGTGTGTACATGTGTATGTGTACATGTATGTGTACATGTATGTGTACATGTGTGTGTACATGTGTGTGTACATGTGTATGTGTACATGTGTGTGTACATGTGTGTGTACATGTGTGTGTACATGTGTGTGTACATGTGTATGTGTACATGTGTGTGTACATGTGTCTGTACATGTGTGTACATGTATGTGTACATGTGTGTGTACATGTGTATGTGTACATGTGTGTGTACATGTGTGTGTACATGTGTGTACATGTGTGTGTACATGTGTATGTGTACATGTGTGTGTAAATGTGTGTGTACATGTGTGTGTACATGTATGTGTACATGTGTGTGTACATGTGTATGTGTACATGTGTGTGTACATGTGTGTGTACATGTGTGTGTACATGTGTATGTGTACATGTATGTGTACATGTGTGTGTACATGTGTGTGTACATGTGTATGTGTACATGTATGTGTACATGTATGTGTACATGTGTGTGTACATGTGTATGTGTACATGTGTGTGTACATGTGTGTGTACATGTATGTGTACATGTGTGTGTACATGTGTATGTGTACATGTATGTGTACATGTATGTGTACATGTGTGTGTACATGTGTATGTGTACATGTGTGTGTACATGTGTGTGTACATGTATGTGTACATGTATGTGTACATGTGTGTGTACATGTGTATGTGTACATGTGTGTGTACATGTGTGTGTACGTGTATGTGTACATGTGTGTGTACATGTGTATGTGTACATGTGTGTGTACATGTGTGTGTACATGTGTGTGTACATGTGTGTGTACATGTATGTGTACGTGTATGTGTACATGTGTGTGTACATGTGTATGTGTACATGTGTGTGTACATGTGTGTGTACATGTGTGTGTACATGTGTGTGTACATGTATGTGTACGTGTATGTGTACATGTGTGTGTACATGTGTATGTGTACATGTGTGTGTACATGTGTGTGTACATGTGTGTGTACATGTGTGTGTTGCGGTGTCGCGAGCGCTTTGCTCTGGTTGGCCCCGTTTCTTTGGGTTCGGCCTTTCCCGCTGTCTCCCTTCTAATTAGTAAGGATATATGGTCGACCTCTCCCCCCTGTGTTCGGCAGCCAGCTGATCCAGACTCTTTGCCTCCAGAGCCAGTTATGCACGTGGCACGTGGCCTACTCCCCCCACCCTACCCCCCACCCTACCCCCCAACCCACCCCTGGGAATAAAGCTGTACACGGAGAGAGCGAGAGAAAGAGGAAAAGTTAAGGGCAGGACAACTGGTGCAAATAAGAGGGATTTTAGGACGAGAGAAACTTTATGGAAGACACTGGCCCATGTAAAGGTGGGATCCAAATGCAGCCAAAAGACCCAGACCCAATAATTGAGAAGGTTTGCATTGGGGTAGGTGATATTGATAAAAACGATACAATTATTTTTACATTTGCATTTCTCACCACATTCTAATTGACTGACACATGGCTGTATTTCTTCTTTTAATGGGGACCAGTTCAATACCTTGTCAGCCATCAAAGCTAAAGGGAAAATCAATGAAAATCAATGACCGATCCATTGATGGTGGAAGCTTTAAATTAGCAATCACTCCATTTCAAGGGCAGTTTATGATGGGGATCCACAAACAGGAAGAATTCACCCCACACAAAACTCTAAGGACGATGAGACGATAGTTATTCTTCCAGAGTTTTAATTTTCCAGCATTCTGTCACGATTACATTTGTTCCTATCTCTGGCATTTTAATCTGCATAAGCAAAGGACAGTGGTAAGGGCAGACACCCCAGTTATGAATATAAAGCAGAACAGTTGGTGAAAGTCTTTTACTTTTAATATAATAAGTATTTATGCTGTGTGCAGGTATTCCATCATTCTGTAGATCCCCACTGTTCACATGTGATAATGGACTGTTGGAATTGTATGAATAAGAACAAAATATAGATCTGGACTATTCAGAATCTCTTTTATAGATACAGTTGGCAGCTGAGGGAACGCCCACAAGCAGTCCATTCATTTCAATGTAGAGGAGCTGCTCTATCAACCGCTGGTCAACAACTACAAGAGCAAATGCTGACTTACAGTATATATTATGCAAAATACAGACAAAAGAGAAGAAGAAAAGTGTTCAAACAGCCAAAATTTGTATCAATATCTTAGAATACTAACGGCCGCTTCAGGCTAAATGCTAACGGGATGCTAGCGGTGCCAGTTTTTTTTTATTTGAACATTTTCAGAACAATCCCATCACTTTCCTGGGGTAACATGGCAGTTGTCCTGACAAATAGACATGACTTGCAAAGAAACTTCTTAAAAGATGTTTCTTATTGATTAACATTTTCACCCATGCCAGACCACGCCCCATAATCTGACGCATTGCCAACTGTATAGTAACCCTATATAGCATAACACTATAACCTTCCAGCAGTGTTATGATGCAGACCAGTTTCAGCACGCTTACATCAGCCTTTACCATGATAGGATTTTCTGGCCCGTAGGGTTGATTGGACAGGACAGCTCAGCATGAAATGGGGATGAGAGAGAAGGGAGGACATGCAGTAAATTGTCACAGTGTCGTGATTCAAACTCACAACACTGCGGCCGGCTGCACACGGGGCCTGGCATGTGTGCTGCGCCTTAACCACTCGACCACCGGGCGGCACAGCAAAAGCAATTTAAAGAACTTTCAAATCAGTTCAGCGGAAATTCCCTTAAAAGGATACTGGCCAGGTGAATAATATAACATATTTTCTTGAAAAAACTTGGCTCAATAGTTTGTAGTTTGATATTCACGATGTTCACAATGTACTGTACAAACTAGACTTTCTTTGAAGTTCTTTGATTTGTTCAAGAGAAGAATTCCTTTAACCTAGTTCCATATGGGAATTTTGTCACAGTACATAAAATATTGCTACTTAATTTGCATTTTTCCTCACTAAAATCAATTAAAGTCCAATAAAACACTGCATTTTAAGACAGACCATTATTCACTCACTTTCATTCACTGTGGGAATTAAACTCTCTCACAGCGCATTATTTCCAAGCACTTTAAAACCCTCATTTTCACTTCACAGATCTTCTGTTTGACACCTTGTCATATGTTATATACGTACACACAAAGATGGTTCACAGACACCAGTGATGTTAGTTCCTCTTAATAGTTCCCGACACGTCTTTCACAGGGTATCTTCACGTGTCTGTAATTGAACTGTCATCGGCTGTATACACTGTACTCCTCGTGTTTGCTGATCCTCCGGCCTGGGACTACGATGCAGGCAGAGACAGATCTATCGCGGCCTCCTCCTCCCCCCCTGCTCTTCATGCAGCCTGTGAGCTCCGCCAGGGCATCTCGCATCCATCACGGCGAGCAACATCACACAGCATTGATCCGTCTCTCAAAACCAACACGTGGCCTTGTGCTCCTCCGCCATCTCCTCCGCCTACTTTGTCATGCTTTCTTAACGCTTAAAACATAGCCTGACCTTGCAATATTTCACGCAGCTAAACCGCTCGTATTCATCCGTGCGGTGGCATCCGTCTTCTCAAAGGACGGGGCGATCTCTCGAGAGTCTGTGGACGAGTTGGGGAGGGGCTTTTCATCGATTTGGGCCACCCCGTCGGGATGATTTCTCTGCGGTGCGGCAGGGATCATAACCTGGTGTCTGCTGCTCAGAGGGGACCGTGTCTTCGGGGATGCATTAACCCTCCCCGCGGCGCGCGCACACATTCTTCAGAGCGAGGTTGACATTATGTGGTCGTAGGTGCTGATTGGCAGATTCCCGGGCCGTGCTTTATGGACCCACTCATCTGCAGCGACACGCATTTGTCATAGTTATAGGCCCAGAGTGTGGCTGTGCATGTGCTGTCTTACGGAGTAATGGGAGGACTGAGGAGAGGTGAATTAGTTAATACTGCTATTTGTAGTTCAATAGGCAGCCAGCCATATCTACAGCATTTTTACACAGTCCATATTCAGCTCCATGTTGAATTGATAAAAGAGAACAGCAAGAGGCGTTGGCGTTTCCATGATGTCGTCAGGAGATGAAATTAGGGCTGTGCAATTCATTGAATTTTAAACTAATTGAGATATTTTTAAGTTGTCAATGGGTAGAATAATCAAATACAACAGTAATTCAATATGATTTAGGATTGTGTTTACGTGTCCAACAGAAATCCGATTAGCACAACACCTGGAGACTCATGTCAATGAATCAATCGGTGGATTCTTTTTTTTTTTTTTTTTACAATGTAGAATGGATTTTAAATAACTTTTGCATTTGCCGCATTAAACCTGCACTAACCCTAACCCTGCAAGTGTGAACAATCAGAATTAAATCAGATGACACCGTTTCCACAACAATTCAACAATCAGAAATCAGATAACGATCAGACGTTTGGTGTAAACAGTGATTCAGCCATTGTTTACATCTGACACCTGAGAATGATGCTGCGCTTGATTTTTGTCATTTATGTCCAAGGAATTAGGATGGAAGTCATATTCATTGGTTCCTAATGAGGGACAAAATGTAATTGAAAATCATGATTGATCGCAGCAAGAATTAGCAATTAAAAAGTAAAAAAGCCCATAATTCAAGTCACATCCTGTCCTATGTTAAGAACCTTGTATAAACCTGCTAATAACACAGATGACTACATTTCTACGACTGTGGTTTAGACTTGTGTTATTGTATGCAATAGTCAGTACTAAGTGCAAAGCCGTGTAAGCAGCCTGCAAGACACGTCACTAGAACATCTTGTGACACTTCTGAGGGAGGATACTAGAAATAGCCGAAGCATGTAAGGCAGGCAAACAAAACACTCATGTCTGACTAAACGAATTGTTGCCTAACAGTTAAAAATAGTCAACCAAATGAACCTTCACCATGTTTTACAGTTCAGATTTAAGTCTTTTATCAAATGGCCTTGTTGCTGGGCATGTTTAAAATGTACACCTTGAATAGAAACCTCCTAAAACCCAATCACACACTAAGACGTACACACATGCACAAAAATAAAATTAAAATGCTGTTCAATATACTTTTAAATACTTCAGTCCTTCTGTTGCAAATTCTTGTCTAAAAAAACTTCAAATGTGTAACTTCATAAACTGTTACTCCACAGTCCAATGTTCAGCACGTTTCAACCTTAAACTGCAAACATCCGCTTCAAATTACAAACCACATTAGATTTGTTTAAGCTGAAATTCGGATGCGACACTATTGCTTTGATATTTGAGTTTTTACCTGTGAGACCCGGCGCACCACCTCTCCACTGGTCATCAGGCCCTGGACAAACGAGCGCGACGCCACAAACGTCCGAGTGACTTTGAGCTTCATCTCACGAGGAGTGTCTCCGAACGGCCGCAGTGTGTCCATCTGCTTGGACACGCACTCCAGGTAGTCCTCGCCTACAGCGGCAAGAAACAACGTACCAAAGATCAACTTGGAGGTATCTGACCTTTATATTTTACCTATACTTCACTGCATTTAAGAGCAGGCATTTGTACTTTTTACTCCACTTTTTGAACTTAACTGTAAAAGTTAATTTACATTTGGTTTAAGGGGTTATTTTGACCAACATCTTGTGACATCCTGCCTAAAGCGGTTGAGTTCAAGCAAGTAGATGCATAAGATTCACAAGAAGAATTAATAGATTTTAATAGTCACATGTGCAAAATCACTAAACTGTTCTTAAAATCTGTGGGAAATATGATCTATTTTTTTACTCTTAAAAGTAAAATTTTAAACAATATTTTCATTGTATATGTGGTACTTTGACTTCAGAATGTTTTTCTCCTGTCTGTACTTTCTTACAGCAGAACTATGCAACATTTTCACCTTATTAATAGTATTTGTAAGTCTCTGTTATGGTTAAATATTTATTTTCAGGGCATTTGAAGTGTCCATTGTCGCCCCCTGCTGTTTGTGGGCAGAAAACCAGCCTTGCATGACAACTTTCCTGAGAAACCCTGACTCTTTTTTGATATTTGGCCATGTAAAATGTTTTTGAATGCGATTATAATGTCTTATTATGACAAAGACAGAAATCAATAAAATAAAAAGCTTTGATGTCAATTTTTCGACCATGTTTTATCACAAGGGAGCTGCAGGGGGAGCTCTTTTACCAAAGTTCTGCTTTAAATAATAATTATTCTTTTAATAATAGCATCCTTCCACCACTGATGTTCTTTCATAATTAGTTCAAATAGGGCCTTACAACTGTGGGTCTGTTTCAGTATGTTGACACGTTTTAATCAATACTTTATACACTGAAACTGTTTTAGATTAGGAGCCTCCTGGGAATATTTGAGACTGGAGAATTTGCTTTGTATTGAAGGCCATTTCCAGCATTGATAGATGGAGATTTATGGCAATGACATACAGGATTACACAATAAAATAGAATTAAACAAAGCTCAAGGTACGTTTGTAGGGTGTGAATAACATCATTAAAACTATTTTGCATAATGAGTGAATAAAGCCTTGTATTACCAAATATCAGCCGCAGATTTAAGTTAGTGCGAGAATAAATGAATCATTTTTATAGTTACACTGTCCATATTAGTGTTGTCATAATGCTAAAACTTGATTTTGATACTAAAGGAAATATTTGAAACTCTTTTTTTCTAAACAATGCTAGACAATTTTCTTTAGTATTACTGTGTGGTAGAGATGCCAAGATGATTAAATGAATCAATGATCATGATTATTCAGATCACAATCTAATCGCAACAATCGTGACAATTTTAGAAGCAAAATTAAATCTTGTTAGTTCAATATATGGTCCAAAAAATAGACCCACATGTTAATCATTTTTTATTAACAAAGTTCAATTTCACAGAGCTGGTCACAAACTTGACGAACAATAACATGAAAATTTAAGATTTTGCTGTTTAGTCACAGTCTCAAAAATCATGAATAATCGTTAAATTGTGATGTTTTTTTCCTCACAATAATCGCAACACTAACAATTTACATCTTGACACCCCTACTGTGTTGTCTAATATTAACACAGCGAAAGATCAGCCTAAAATTATTCAGGAAAGGTCAAATGTTGTTGTTTTTTCAGTATGTTGATATGGATATTACAGAATACAAATTACTGTAAATATAGAGAGTATAAAGTACCTATGTTGTACTGCTTGTTAGCGGAGCCGAAGAGCATCTCCAGCAGCCGGGCCCAGAAATCATTGAGCACCTCCTCCAGGTTGATGTTGGAGCCTCTGTAGTAGTGCCTCAGGTCATTGTACAGGTCTGAGAACAGAGGGGCATTCTTGGAGTAGAGCAGGCCAAACGTCGACAACATCGTGTCATGTAATGTGGAGGACGACTGGTTCAGCAACTCCAGGAAGAAACCTACAACCAAAAAAAAAGAAGGAAATATTGAAATATTAAGCATGCCATTGTTACTACTGCCTTTCTCTGCAGTTTTCTTGAATGGTTTTTGTGCCCAGGTGCCATAAAAGAGCTAAAACTGGAGAGGGGGAAGCTGCGTCTCATCTGTGAAATGTCAAAGAACTGAGAACACATTATATACCCCATTGCATAGGAGCGTTACCTCAGAGTCAGGAAGGTGAAGAAAAAAATATAGCAAATTGATTTTCCATCTAAAAATTACAGTGCCTGCATTGAACCGATCTCACAATCTTGAAAGACAATTACTGGTCAGAAATAAATCGTTCTCACCATTGATCAATAATACAATACACCGTATTCATGTAAAACAATCCAAAGAATAATTTTCCAAAACCATGACAATCGCAGAACACGTTAATATAAGTTTGCAACAGATAACATTAGAACAATCCCTGGACTTTATGAAGACTTGGTCACATTACAGTAAAGCAACTATGAGTGATACTGAAAAAACACACAAATGAATCATTGTTGACGGGAGAAACAGGAAGTAAAATACATGCCACTGCAATGAATGTATCTTTTGCATAACGTAATAATACTTTAGAAGTTGCTCAAAAGTGTAATAGCAGTTAACTTTGACCCAATTTCTTTGTGCCATGTGATGAAAGAAAATAAATATTAAAACAAATCAGTTAAATATCAATATATTAGTGCTGATATCTGGGGGTGTTTTTATAGATCAATTTATTTGTCTCTATTTCTAATGGAGAAAGAAAAGCAAAGAAGGAGCTGTTTAAGGCTGTAGGTTTAGTAGTACACGCTGAGAACCCACTTTAACATCCATTTTGCAACATCCAACAGTGATATTCATAAGGGCAATATTGGTTAATTGCAAATGATTGATTATTGAAATAATTGTTTACTAATTTAATATTGAAATAATCCTCATCTGGTCCATACACAGTCCAACACAAGCCGTGGGGAAAGAGAACATGAGCAAAAGAATGTTACAGCCTCAAAATTGATAACAGCAAATATTGTTTATCAACATTGGTTATGAAAACATGATCCATATTGAACCATCCCTAATGGAAAACAACCCATTTCATCCAATAAAAAGCATCTGACAACAAGTCAAATGAATCTGCATAAAAAGATGGCCAATATAAATACCAAATACATTAGGCCTAGAATTCAAAACAACCCATTTATTCTCCGCAATGTTCCATGACAGGATGACTAAGCTGCAGGAAAAAACAATATTTTCTTAAAGGCAGCCCATACAGTAAGCACAAGCAGCACTGAGGCATTATGGGTAAAGAGAGACTACGCTAAAGGTGCATCCACTGTATTCATGAAGCACATTGTTTTTTAAATATCTCAGCTCTCTATAGCCACAGGCATAAACATTCTGGAGCCGCTTTGTGTGTCTACAATGTTTATTCAAATTGGGTTCGCTCTCTGCCAAGACGACGGCTGGAGCAGGTTCAGTCCGGTAACAATAGTCCAGACTGTCCATCCGACCCAGCAGCACCACAAAGAACCAGCCCCAACGCCGAGGAGGATTGTGGGTTTGTTTTGTGGAGACCCCAACTCCAGTGCTGTTTAATTTTGAAGCGCCTTATCTCGGTTGGCCACAAAAATTCAGGCATTTTAAGTGCATCGCTGTAGAAAATAGAAAACGGGATTAAACAGGAGAGTTGGTACAGTTTGTGTCGATGTGCAGAGGCAATTTTCTTATATTAACTGAAAATGTTCACGTTAGATTTGAAGTTTTCCAGTCAATTACATGTGGACTAAGTGACTAAAACAGAGACACAGATGCACACTGCTTATGTAATAGAAGCTAACTGTACACAAGTATATTCCATGCCTTTTGAAGCCTTTTCTCTCTTCATTAGCAAACACCAGACGACCGGCTCCTCTTTAACGTCGCGCTCCTCTGGCCTTTTTAGGATATGGATTTTTTTAGCTTTTAGAGTTGAGGACATCTCCGCAAACAGTTCCTATTTGAATTCAGCCATCAAAGGATCGAAACGCAACGACGGGTTAGAGTTGGCGTCTCCATAAAGAGAATACTTGAGACATTAACCTCATCTGTAATGTTATTCATGCTGGAAACTCCAAGCGACACTCCTTAAGTTTTGGAGGAACATTAGGTCACATTCTTGTCTCTAACCACTTGTCTTTGGTCGTTGTACTCAAGTGGATTTACAAAACCACTCTCTCTTTATTCAACGAATATAAATCCATTTACAGAAACTCCAGACACTTTACTGCCTTGCTGGCTTCTGCCTAATTGCGTCCTAATGCTTTGATTCTCCGGTTTAAAAGGCGGAATTAATGATTTGTGTCTGGCAGACTGAGGGTTGGCTTCATGAATTCACAATTTTCTAACAAAGTCATTTGGTTACACAAATAAGACATTTACTTTAAAGTATGGGCTCCAGTCTGAAGACTATAATTACCTTGAGGACATTTCCTGGTTGATTAGTTGCTCATTTGTTATACTTTGAAAATAACTCGAGAAGTAACGGTTAATTACTATCTGCTAATTCAATAGGGTAATATCTGCACAAAATATTGTCTTCATCATTAACCATGGTTTTATTGAACTCTTTTGTCTCAGGATAGGTTCTAGACCTCTATCCTTACAAGGACAGAAGTGCCGTGGCAGAGGGCGGCACAGTGGCACAGTGGTTAGTGCTCTCACCTCACAGCAAAAAGATTCTGGTTTTAACTCTGAGACGGCACGAGGCCTTTATGGCACTATGTCACCTTTACAGAAAACAAACTAATGTTGTCCTTCCCCAATGAACAGTCTCTTGTCCCAGTCTACGTGCAGCTAAAAGAAAAGCATCGCTCACAGGTTTGCTCAAAACAATCTGCTTTACAAATAAACAATCTATGTTACAAAATAACACATTGAAGAATACAAAACACATTGAAGAATACAAAAAAAGTTTTTAGTTAACCTTTGATTTTTCATATTTTGTGATAGTCTGTGGTTAATCCCAGTTTCTCCGCTTCACTTCTGCCTCCATTACGTCATTTAGAGTGTATTTATCACAGTTTGTGGCATGTTTCTTTCATTTAAACGCAACAAAACAAAACAAAAACATGTGCTCGTCCGTGGTAACCATAGTTAGTCATCTCTGTTGATCTAAAACGAGTGCGTACATGTCCAAACACACGTCTAATATTTCCCCGTCTGCTCCTGGTGTGATCGGACGTTACATGCAGCAGGAGAAGGACAGACACACACACAAATCAAGACACCTCAATCATATTTCCCTGCTTTACATGTATTTTGACCCCTTATCTGGTTCTCCTGAAGTATCGTGTACTGTGGTGAGCATGGAGTTTTCTCATTTTCTCCCTGTGCCTGCATAGGTTTCCACTAAAAACTCCAAAACTCACTGTGATAAAAGGTAAGGTCTGGCTTGATTTTTGATGGAATCTTTTTAGTTGCACCTGGAAGTCCACAGTATTAAACATAGCACTGGTCTAATGAATATACTATTTGGGAAAGAGTTGTGTCATATAGTGTCATCTTGTCAAAAGAGAATGCCAAACTATGCAGGGGCAGATGACGTGACAACCCAAAAAGAAAAAGAAAATCAGTTAAATTCAAAGATGACGTTACTGCCAGTATTCTATAGAAAGAAGAAACAGCAGTGACACATTTAGCAGGAAAATTATAGCTTCGGATGTTGTCTGCAGACTGGCATGGGCTTTTGTGTGGGCCGCCTGTGTGGATTTGTGAATTAATATCGAGTGGAGAGTGAGAGTGACGAAGTGCCGGTGTCTGATGGTGGTTAGGCCGTCAGACTTCCATGTTGGCCCACAGAGCGCCCCCTCGGTCCCTGACCTCCTGTCACTCACGCTGCTCCAAACTGCACCCGGGGCCAGGCTTCAAAGCGGACAGGGAAATCAAACTGTTGCTCTCACAGGCACTAAAGGGTACTTTGAGGAGTCAGCAGAGGAGACTTGTGTTTGTGTGGGGTTTATGCATGGGCGCTATGACGACGGACGTGCACGAGGGTCACGCGCGCGCTCTCGGAGGCTGCGCGGAGCTACTGTGACAGGTGCAGCGCGGCTTTATTCCTCATTCCTGCAGCGCGCAGTACAACCCTGACTTGCACTAAATATGATCCACGTCTGGCGAGGCTAAAACCGACACGGAGCTTTTAAAGCCATGATGCAGTTCTTATGTTATTTAAAACAGTTTGGATGTGTTTTACTTCAAACCCTTCATATCAATGGAATTATGAATACAATATTACTTGGACACAGTAGCAAGAAATAGTTCTTAAACAAATACATAAATATAAATGGTATCAAATTCTCAATAATGATAATAAAAAAGCTGAAAGAAATTTAAAAAAGGGAACAAATGACCAAGTTTAATTCAGTAAATGTAAATAGACACATGATGCCTCCTTTTAAAGCACAGAACCTTGAGAATTCAGTCACAAAGTTTATTTCACAATGTTTTGCAGTGGTAAAGTTACTGTAATAGGTTTATCAATGCAACTCTCACGAATCGTTTCGGACATTTGGATAACACGTTGACGTAGTAAGCTGGTTGATAAGTTGATATTGGCAGATAATCAAAGCCAAATATCAAAATATACTTGCATGATCAAATATCTCACTGTAATACTTTGGTTTTAGGAATGTAACTATGTATACATGTATTTAGTTACTTCCCAACCCTGGACATACGGTTGTCTAACTGACGCACACAGTAAGCGTGAGTTATCGAGTCTCTATAGTGTATGATTGGCGCTCCAGTTGCATTGTTCCCTGTGGGAGCAGCGCTGCACGAGCCTGTTGGAGAATCGGCCCTGTGCACGTCTCGCTTGGCAAATTTAGAACCCATAAAAAGCGCCTCGCGTATTAGCCAATAAACAGCCCAGTTAACACGTAACATTTGCAGATATAGAACCGTTACCATTTAAAGACCGCAGTTCATTTGTCCAATTGACACGGCGAGACAAACGCTTGCCGCTGGCCGCAGTATGACAGGAGGTGGGCCGGCCCGAGCAGTGCCACGCCAGGCTGTGCCCTTCACTTGAATAATGGCTGTCATTAGGCTGACACAATGCCCCAGCGTGCCCACTCGCTCCTGTGTGTACCAATGACCTTTCCCGTTCCTCTCATTCGTCTTCAAAGAGTAAGCTTCCCGTCCACCCACAATGCATCCTGCTCCCCGAGTCCTCCATCGCTCACCGGCCTCACCTCCACCTCCCCTGCCCCCCGAAACGACTGATGACGGAACGCCGGTCGTTTCTTATGTGGTCAGAGGGCCGGCAAATATTTGGGTTTCCGGACAACTTCAGCCATTCGTTCCTCTGCAGGGTTGAAAAGTGGTCGCTTGTGACTCCAAGCATTTATTTTGTTTCCTTCCGGGCGATTTAGTGTCACATACTTCCACATCAGAATTAGAAAAAGCTTTACAGCCATTGTCGCTGAACAAAAAGAAAAAAACTTCAGAAATAGGGACTTTTGTACAGTTCAAAATAGTCAAGGTGATGACATAAGTGACATCTGATTACCTTCTCAGAATACGGCATTTCTGGACAGCATTTCTGGTTACGTTGTTACTTTACGCAGTAGGAACCCATAAAATACAGGAAATTGAGGATTGTGCAACTAAAGTAAGTGCATAATGACTGCTAAAGCTGGTCTTTCAGCTTGTCCAATCTTCCCGGAGAATATCAAGAATGCGTCGTGTACAGTGCAGTGTGGGAGTTTGTACGCTGAGTGGCAATCGGGGATTTCATAATCACTGGAGCAGAACTGCATTTTCAGGTGTCCATTAAATAATTTCTTGGATTAGTTTTCATTTCCTTTCAAAGAATTCGAACGGACAGAAGCGGGAGACGGGGAGTGGGCGGATATGGCCAGTGGTTGTGGCAGGGGGGCTATCACATGACGCCGACTTGACACGCAGTTGCAACACCTTCAACCACTACTTCTCTTCCTAGCAACTCTTAAAGGAGACTGATTATGTAAAATCAACCTTTAGGAGCTTTTAACCATATTATAAGTGTTTGCCCTTCACATTAGATCGCTCAAAGTTGATGATCCACAGGGGTTGTAGATTAAAACGACTGTATATAGCAGACAATAGTACAATACGTTTTCTTTAACTCATACTTCCTTTATTCTTTTATTCCGTCTGTACGTGCCAAATCTGACTTTATAATAAGCACAAACAATTCCTGTGATGTCCTCCTATATTCCCATATTACCTCAGCACTCAAATCAGTTATTTCATTTTTTCTTTCTTTCAGTGGCATCGTTTGAGTGAGAATCAAAGTTATTATGTTCAGCGATGCTCAAAGTAATTACTGTATTCTTACCACTTCTCCTTAAAGCCCCTTGAGCCATTTCAACGTTATTCAAGTTTACTTTTTAAGTGTCCATTTCTTAACTCAAAATCTATCTTTAGTGCACATCATTTTACTTCCCATCATCCGATTACATTATACAAATTTATGCTTTCAGGTTAGTCTCTCATTTTTGCTCTTTTAAACAGTCGTTGCTGTGGGAATGAGCCAAAATTGCCTAACGTTTTTGGACAGAAACCTAATTTGTCTTTTCATTTTGAAATTCAAACAGAGCCAGCCTTTTTCAGAACTCGGCTGACTCCTGTCCTAACACAAAAAATTGATTTTAATTATTAATTGCCCGAATCATTTCAAAGCACCCAAGGTCAGAACTGATATGAAATATATGCAATTTCTACAGTTACAAATTGCCAACGTGCCTCTAAGATCAAATAGCAGAGCGGTAGGTATAACGCTATAGAGGAACATGACAGATGAGCTAACGTTTGGAGCGGTGCCAGACACTGATGAGGTAGCACTGCACAGAATGGGAAGAAGGGGGAAAAAAGCAGGGCAACAAAAAGCAGGAGCTGTAGATCTGTTCCGTATCTGGACGTCCTAATTGTGTTTGTCCATTTCACAAGTGCAGTGTTATTGGATTAGCAGCGGTATTCTCTGGCGGGGAGCGGAGAGGCACAAAAGAGCAGGATGAATTATGAGCAGGCGCGGTGAGAGTGGCACAATGTGATACTGATGTGCATTCAATGAAACAGGGCACAGGTAGACCGCATCATTTGTTATTGTGCGCTGGACAAGCCTGCGTCTGGGATTGTTCAAAGATAATAAAATATGGAGAAAGTAGGACATATGAGGAGGACTGCGAATTGAATCAAAATAGCTGTTCTGTGTGAATGTGACGTTGAAGCTTTTGGATTTAGATGATGCATTGTTAAAGCTTGTTAAATTTCTTTTGTATATGGAAGAATTGGTTTAAAAACATCAATTGTGAAGAATAGGCAAAACCTCAAAGTCGTAATTGTGATCAAATTTGTGTACGAGCTCCATTGTGTTGAACAGAGAAGTAGTTTGTGTGATGCTAAAAACTACTTTTAGTGCTCTCAGTAAAGGTGTATGTACTTTACAAGAGATTCGTGAGCATATTTTGGGAGATAACACATAACAGAACTACTGAAACATGTGCAAATGAAAAAAATAACCATAAGGACACACAATTATACAAGTATTACAGACTATTTTGTGCTACAAGCCATTGCCAGATTGTGTGCAAATGGTTTAAAATGGTCTGTGTGTTTACATTTTGGATTGGACAATGGGTGGACACTGATGAATAACATTTCCAAAAAAGCTGAAGTACAATGATAGCAGAAATACCAACTGAAAAAAACAAAACATGCAAAGCAAATTATACAGACAGACTATAAAAAAAGAACAAAAAATGGTGCGGTTCAATGTCAGATTCTTGTCTCGTTCGTGCGGACTCAATCTCGTGTCAAGTCCGTCTTGAAAGTATTGGAATGGGTCAAGAAAACAAGAGACAGAACAGGGGGAAAAACGCCCAGCGCAGATCAATACGTCTGTTGTTGACAGCTCTCGTTCACGTCTAATACCGGTTCTGTTCGCAGTCTTCTTCGTGTGTTCTCTCTTCACATCTATATCGGACGCCGCCATCATCGCTGCACTTGGCGTGGACTAAAACACTGTCTGGACGTGCTCTCTCCTCTCACAGCGCTGCGATCTGGGAGCCATTAAACTGTTTGTGTCACTCCGCTGCTCCCATCAATAACCCAGTCTTATCACACACAAGCTAAGGGCCCCGGGAGCGCAGCGCGGCGGCCCTTAGCTAGCATTTAGCCGCTATTAAAAATATTAAACAAGCTGACATGTCACATAATGCGTGTCATCTATCAACAAGCCCCACAGTGGAAGTCTTTATTTCCAGCTTTGACTTCCACGGCATTATGCACCATTTACCCGGCCCCGCTTCGACCCATCTGGTTCTCTTTTCAAGCCATTTGCGTTGGATTTCGTGTTTTTTTTTTTTCTTTTCTTCTTCCCCGCACGGACCGCACACTGTTCCAAACCCCGAGTGTCTTTTGGTTCCTTTATCTCCGTATACTTTCCAGTCCTGTGCCCGCGATTTAGAAATGTGGCTTCAACCTTCTAAAGGCGTGATAGCTCAGAGTGACTAATGCGTTCGGAGCAATTGGAGCAGTATGTAGTCCAGGTCGTGATTTGCATGCGGTTAAAGAAAAGGGAAAAAAAGAAAAGAAAAAAAAGAGCCAATTGAGAGACACAATGGGAGCAGATGTCCTTGTCAGTGAAGACATCGTCAGAGGTGACCACGAAAGACAAGCTGACACGAACGCAATCTGTTGATAATTGAATGAATTCTGGCACGAGCAGGTGAAGTTTGAGTGATAGGGCGGGCTGTGATATGATAATGCAATGGACGGTGTAACTTAATGAAGTGCACGGCGCAACTAAAGCTGTGACATTGAGCCGTACATTTTAAAAAGCATGTGTCGAAGACTAGCATTACAATTTTCAATCATTTGTTATGCATTTCCAAGGTTTTTATTGATTTTCTGTTCCAATCAGTGTTTAAGGAGCTGGTATAGTTATGAATTTAAATGAAGAATCATTTTAAGAAGGGGCAAATAAACTATGAACCCCAATTTCCAGTTATTGTGTAAATAGTTAATAGTTGAGCAAAAATATAGTGTCAAAATATCAAATTTAACTTTGAAATCTTCAATGGATTTTTTTTATTTGGGGGTTTTTGGTGCCATTGGTATGTCACAAGTATAAAAAGAAGTAGTAGTAGTTGGAAGAAGAGACGTAGTTTGCTTAGGAAACTGTCTTGCTATAAAAATTTAAGTGGATTGGACGTTTGTACAGTACAAATTGAAGCGCAGCAGTTGCAGTGATATAGAATCAAGTTTGACTGCTTAAATTGCAATCTAAATGCATACTGTATACATTGTAATAATTAGGCGTAATTGTAAAACTTCAAATGAATTCTAATTAGACCCTGTTATGTTTACTGCAAATTGCTTTAACTGCATCTGAACATCAAACAAAACAAAGACCAAAGCTGTTTACAAGAACACTCCGCACTCGCGTGGACCCTTCATCCAGAAAGGGCTCCGGAGCTTATTTAAACCGAATCACGCTTCTGTTGCTAATGTGACACGACGGCTTGGCTCTGCTTGCCGTCTTGTGTTGCACGGGGAGATCTGCGGAGATATTCTGAGCTCGTCATAAATGAATAAAACAGATAGGCTGCCTGGTCACCCGAGAAACCGGTTTACTCACGACTACCCACTTCGGATGAGATTAGGCTCCGTAAACCACGGACTGGCCTCGCGCGGGGATGGACTGAAGGCGAGCTGCTCTTTCTGCGTGCCAGGAAATCAAAGAGACTGCAGCGTCTGATGGTCCGGGACTCCAGCTCCGTAAAAGCCCCAAAACTCAAAGTCAGAATGTGGTTTAAGTTGTTTTGAATATAATTTAATGGCTTGGATAATCAATGTAAGAAGCCAAGACTTCATCATTTCTGGCATGTTTAAATACCCTCAAGTTCAAATCTGGCAACACTGAATTAACCAATGTTACACATGTATGAGAACACTCACATGGGGAGATGAATCTGAGGACTGTTGAAATCAAGGGAGCAGAATTTAATCATTCAACAGTATTTTCACCGAGTCTGTATTTTTTGGTTGTTTTGCTCTGCACAACTAAACATGATGACAACTGTATAAGTGTAAGTGTGACAACTTGGGCGGCAGAGTATCTCCGAAACTGCAGTTCTCGCAGCAGAAGGCAGTGTTCTGTGACGAGGGATGAAGAAGGAACATAAAAGAACAGGGGATGCAGATGTGAAGGATGGGGCTGTGTGGTGGCAACAAGCCTAAACCAAAATAGCCTCGTGCATGTGGGAACTGTTTTGCAGAGATGGGAGTACATGCCGTTTTGTTTGACTAAGGCGCTGCGATTAATCAGGTTTCAATCGAATCCAGATCAAATTATTTCAAAGATTGAGGCTTTTTAATCGAGAGCTCCACAGCCAATCCTTCTGTCGGCAAAAGCATGTACAGAAAATGGACTTTAGATAAATATATTGAGCTAATTTTTGTGATGAAGGGAGACCGTAATGTCATGTTCAAATGAATATTGAAAGCAGAGGTGGGCAATAAATGAGTTTAGATTGTGAGTGTTGTTTTTAAAAAATGCTAAAAAGATACCAAAAGAAGATTCAAAATTAAAAACGTTACGTCTTCCAAATAAGTAAAAGGGGATATTTCTGCACTGTTGTGATTCATTTTACAGACATTTCACATTTGTGTGATGATTAAACCTCAATTCCTATGTTTAAAGACACATTTTAACACAGTTCTGTTGGATTAAATATTGAGATATTCATTTTGTCTATTGAGTAAAAATAAGACCGAAATTGAAAGTCTTGATTGATCAATACAAGGAAAAATATTGATGCCATATCCCAGTTCTAGTATTGAGTGTTGAAAGCATAAAAAATGTCTTTATTTTGTCTGTGTTTGCTAGAATGTGCATAGACATACCACTAGGTTTAGACTAATCTGCTCAATGGTCTTTTTATCCTATGAAGTCAAGAAAGAGCCAAGACAAATGAAGTCTTGTTATTGATCGCAGCCAAGTCTCAGGTCCGTCCAAATGAACTGTGTCTTAAGCCGTGTGTGACAGCAGCGCAGAAAGAGTCCAGATGCCAGAGACGTCCTCATCACACACACAAACACCTGCCAGGATTCAGCCTCCTGTCCTGTCGGCCTCGCATACCTGGCTCCCCAGACCTCCCTGCCCCCCTGCCCCCCTGCCACCCCACAACCCGGCACCATCCCTCTGCCTGTCCTCACGTCCTATCTGCTTCATCTGCACTCAACTAACTCTCCAACTTTCAGATTTGGACACGGTTTGTGCTTATCACTTTGTCCTTGGTGTCCTTTATCATTCCATCTGTCTGCATCATTTATACAGAAACAGATAAGTCAAATCAAATACAGCTTGCACATAACAAAGCAGCAGCAACGTTCACAAACTACATTCTAAAACGAGTTAATTCAACTTGAATGTATGAAAACACAACATTATAACAGTTTCTTCACTGTGCATTTATCTGAGAACTTTGGATAAAACATACATGCATTTACTGATTTGTTCATTCAATAAATTATATTTAACTTATACATATTAACCAAAACTGTAAATCAATTGGTAATTTTTTACACTATTAAAAAAGAGGAGCATGTGGCATGGCTTACATGTAATGCAAAAAGAAAAGATTTGGGAGTCACCAATTTTGGTTAAATTGTGTAACTAAACTTGAACAAATCAATTTGATCATACTGCAATTTAATATTGGGTTGAACTCACAGTAGTAAGTGTAGCTCTTTGTTTATGTAGATGTACTTTGCTTTACAGCAGGAGTGTCCACATTTTCACCAAGGGCTGCATTTTGAAACTTATATGGAGCAGAGGGCCACAGACAACCCGACAATGTTGAATTTGTCAAATGACAAAGTGAATCAGTAAACATTTTACTTTTGACATAGTTTCTATGAGGCTCCACACCTTTAATAAGACTTGGAACACCAATATTAGGTTGGTATAACATCAAAATGCTTGAATTTTTCAAATTTTAAAGTAAAAAGTACTACTTTTTGTTAAGAACAACTTAGCAGGAAGCTAGAGGGACCAAAAATTGGTCTGAGGGCCGCATTTGGCCCTTGGGCCGTAGTTTGGACATGCCTGCTTTACAGTGAGCCATAATTAGTCTCTTGACGTTGGCCTGTACACATGAAGCATGATTCAGTGTGGAGCTTTTACACAGGCAGTGGTCCAGCTGTATGTGAGCGGAGCTCCTCTAATCTGTGGTCTGGTTGGGTCTTCTCCCAAATTCCTGGAACTAAAAAGGCCTGTGCTGCCGGGGCTGGAGCCGTGACACCCTGCATTTAGCCACATGGAGCTAGCTTTCGCCCACACCCTGCTAAATACAGCCAGATGTGCATGACCTGGAAGCATGACTTCGCTCTGCTTCCAACCAATAAAAGATCATCTGAACTAAATATGGTCACTTATCAAATTGGGTCCAAATACAGGAAATATTGTGCTCCAGTTTTTTTGAGCTCTCGAAAGGGAGATAGCCAAAAGCCTACGTAAAGAGCTCTGTACATTTCAAGAGTTGTTATAGCTTTATTTACACTTACAACTGTTTCCGACGCCAGGTCTGTGTTCTGGTAAATGACCACCAGAGGGCCCTTAGAGTCAGAGTCAGAGAATTGGCGCAAACAGAATAAAAAGTTCACCAAGAAAAACCAACATGGCATTGCCTGTGGTAGTTTAGATCACATTAGATGAGAAAAGCGATTGTTTGACAGCTTTTTCTGGTCACTTTTTTAAAAAGTTGAGCTTCGACTGTTGCACTGTGCTCATTACTGCCCCCAGTGGTCAGCACATGTACAGCTCTGTTGCTGCACATCTATATGCTGTGAGACGCTAACTTTGGTCAAACATGTGCAAACCATCACTGCCACAGTACGATGGCTAATGGCAGGATGTCTTGAGTGGAAATGGCCCTATTCTGACGGAGGTGCCAATGGTTACAGTGGTCCATTTAAGCCCAGTCCATTCTTCCTTTTCTGAGGGTGTAGTAAACAACAGATTTTTTACCACAAACCCCCACTGTCAAAAGTACTTTGTTAGTCAGTGCTACATCCGAGGATATTTGGGGTCACGCAACACACTTAGTGGAAAACAAAGTAAAAGGAGGCCAATGTCACTAAACTTATGAGCGGAATAATAATAATATAATGTACATATACTATTGGCAAGGCAGGGCAAGGCAAGTTTATTTGTAGAGCACATTTCATACACAAGGCAATTCAAAGTGCTTCACACAGCAGGAAAAATGCATTCAAATCACAAAGAAATTACAGAAATACAATAAAATTAACTAAATTAAAAATTATCAATCCAACTGATTTTCTAAACTAATAAAATCACAAACAAAAGAGAAGAGTGCAAAGAAAAAATCCCTTCAGTCATATGCGCAGCTAAACAAAACTGTTTTTAGCTTAGATTTGAACATTGTCAGAGTAGAAGCCTGTCTCACATCTTCAGGAAGACTGTTCCAGATTTTAGCTGCATAAAACTGAAACGCAGATTCCCCATGTTTAGTCCTGACTCTGGCACCAGCAGGAGGCCGGTCCCTGAGGTCCTCAGAGTCCGAGATGGTTCATATGGCACTAACATATCCAAGATGTACTTTGGTGCTAGGCCATGGAGAGACTTGTACACAAGCAGAGCTGCTTTAAAGTCTATTCTCTGAGCCACAGGAGCCAGTGCAGAGACCTGAGAACAGGACTAATGTGATCATACTTCCTGGTTCTAGTCAGGACCCGAGCAGCAGCGTTCTGGATGTACTGCAGCTGTTTTACAGCTCGTTTGGAGAGGCCAGTGAGCAGGCCGTTACAGTAGACTAATCTACTGGAGACAAACGCATGGATTAGTCTCTCTAAATCTGGTTTTGACACTATATTTTTGATTTTGGCAATGTTTTTTAGATGGTAAAAA
Source organism: Eucyclogobius newberryi (assembly GCF_026437365.1). Lineage (NCBI taxonomy): Eukaryota > Metazoa > Chordata > Actinopteri > Gobiiformes > Gobiidae > Eucyclogobius > Eucyclogobius newberryi. The sequence goes on from NW_027315746.1 coordinate 21,640,426, forward strand.
GCTGCTGATGTTATTGATTTGACGTGGCTATTAAAGTTCAAGTCTGAGTCCATTATTACCCCCAGATTTCTAATTTGGTTTGTAGGTTTTAGAGCGAGACTCTGGAGGTGACCGCTAACACTTTCTCTTTGTTTCTGTGGGCCAAAAACGATTATTTCAGTCTTGTCTGAGTTCAGCTGGAGAAAGTTGTTTTGCATCCACACACTGATCTGTTGGATGCAGTGACAGAGTGAATCTACTGGTCCATAGTCACCTGCCGATAGTGAAACATAGATCTGAGTGTCGTCTGCATAATTGTGATAGGACACATTTTCACTGCGTATCAACTGACCCAACGGCAGCATGTAGAGGTTGAACAGAAGGGGACCCAGGACTGACCCTTGGGGCACTCCACAGGTCAGGGTCATGTGGTCTGAGACACAGCTACCAATTTCAACAAAGTACTTCCTGTCTTCCAGATAGGACCTTAACCAGTTTAGGGCAGTGCCAGTGATGCCCACCCAGTCCTCTAGTCTCTGTAAGAGGATCCCATGATCGACAGTGTCAAAAGCAGCACTCAGATCTAACAGAATTAAGACTGAGGCTTTGCCCGTGTCAGTGTTCAGGCAGATGTCATTTGTCACCTTGACAAGAGCAGTCTCAGTGCTGTGATGAGGTCTAAAACCTGACTGAAAAACATCAAATGAGTTGTTTATTAAGAGGAAATCTGTGAGCTGTTGGTAAACAACCTTTTCAAGGACTTTGCCCCAAAATGGCAGATTAGAGATGGGCCGGTAATGACTCAGTACTGCGGCATCAAGACTGCTCTTCTTTAGGAGAGGCTTTATGACCGCAGTTTTCAAAGACATTGGGAATGTTCCAGATTGAAGCGACATGTTAACTATGTGAGTGAGTGGTGCTAACAAACTGTTCAGCACAGACTTTAGAAATCTGGTGGGTAACACATCAAGGCAGCATGTAGATGAACTCAGACTGGTGATGATCTCATGGACAGTTTTGTCAGTTACTGGTGCAAAGTGAGTTAGCTCTAAGTGTCTTGGTGGTTTTAGGGTAATTTTTTGCATTGTGGGATTTATAGCATTTTTAATGATGTTACCTCTATTACAGTAAAAATCCTTGACCTAATGATCATAATAGTGCTGCTTTGTGAGGGGAATCATTGACAGTACAATTACCCTCGTCTATAGGGTTGAGTCACATTCAGGATCTTTACATCCAACGCAACCGTGCCTGAGTAGAAGTCTGCTTGTTTTGATCTACTTTCTTGTACTTTGATAGCATGTGTATGGCAAGCATAAATGCCGCGGCCCACACAACTGTCTTGGTACAAGTGTCAGTAACAAAAGCTTGAGTGCTGCTTGAGTGCTCGTAATCGTTTACCACTGCAGCCAATCAAACAGAAGAGTCAGAATTTTGTATTCAGAAGAATACAAAAGTTCAACAAACCAAGGACGGCAAAAACTGTAGGAGAGAGGATAAGTTTATGTGACTTTTCTGGCACAACCATTGCTCGGAGAAAGTGCCTTGAGTGAAAAGAAGGGACTCTGGAAAAGATGAAGGGAGTGCAGTGAAGGAAAAATAAACAAATGTCACTAATCACTGATGTGAAAAGGTCAGCCTAACTAGCCCCGATCACAGTCCCCGCTGACAAATGCATTGTCAGTGATCGGCCAGTGGGAACAGAGGAACAAACTTCTATTAACTGGAGCAGATCATTACACACAAATAATGGGCTCGCCGTGCTGCTGCTCTCAGCCTGAAAATCCATCCTGACTTTGTTCTCGGTGTCCTTTCTCTCACCTTAAGCACTTCGGAGCCCGGGCCTCGTCTCGGGCACAAAGAGAAGTCGGGAAAAATTGAATTACCTGGTGCAAAAAAAGTGAGATTTCTTGATAAATTTGAGTGGAACGCAATGACCGTGAGTACAAATCTCAATAGGCTAGGGAGAAAACATTATCTTTTTTTAATTTCATGCTGGCAACAACAGCAGCAATATAAAAAGGTTAGATGAGGAGAGATTTTTACATTTTAGCAAACGCCAAGTGAGATATTTAGTTAATAATCAAAACTTGGACATTGTGTTTTCACTTTGCTAACTACACATCACACAATAGATTATACAATAAAGTCAATAATGTTGTCTGTGGTAACAATTATACAGTTTTCAAATGCTTTACTCCGAGACGTTTTGTTTTCAGACATAAGTTCAGATGTGAATATTTCTCTAGCAGTAAATGACATGTCTCACAAACAACTGTCGAATCAGCCGCGACAAAACCACATTTTTCTTAATTTTTTTAATTTTTTTAAATCTTGTAGCCTGGTTGTGTCTCAAGAGTGTAATAAATAATGTCCCACGTTTACATATTAAACTTGCCATATTTTTGGTGTTTATAATAATCACATTATGAGCTCAAGTTACCACAGCCTTTCAAACTCTATCGTGTCGTTGTGGATCTGTTTCTTTGGGGGAAAGTCTTTGGGGACAAAAATGGAAACTTAACTTCCAGAACCAAAAGTCTCAAGCGTTTCCAATGTTACTTTATTTTCACATTTATCATTTTTTTCTCTGCTACTTCCACTTCTTCATCTTTACCTTTATTGTTCCACAGCTGTTCCTGTAATGTATGGCTGTAAAACCAATCACATTTCAAGATTCTGTCATTTCTAATCAGCGTCAAACAGGGCTGGGCTGGATAAATTGAATGAATTTGATAAATTTGGGTCTTTAACCATGTTCGTTGTGGAAAATGGCAAAATCGTTAAATGGATGGCGCCGGTGCTGTGTCGAGCCGTGCGCACGGAACGGAAAACATCAACGCTGTTCACACCAGACTATTTTTAAAGACAGGACAAAATAAAGCGCAATTTTAATGAGCCTTTATCACTTAATTAGAGCCACAAGTCGCATCTTTGAGGAACCTTTAGTAGTTTCATCTGTGAAAGTTACAAGTTTATTGTTCCTTGGCGGCGGATCCAGAGAGTGGGACACTTCTTGATGAGCCTTTGCTATGTTACAAAAGCCGCAGCATGTGCTTTCCGAGTGCACAGTGAAAGACTCCACCCCTTTTCTCCTGTGCGTGAGTTTCCATGACAACAATAGATGAGATGAGCACACATGAGAACTTTTAGATCTGAGACGGGTTTACTCCTGAACATATAATACCGAGTACAGGAGACAGGGCCGTGTATTCAGCAGGAACTGGATTGACATGAGTAAAGCCAATAAAGGATTTACAGAAAGATGACACCAAAACTATGTTACATTTAATAGTCTAGATGACAAAAAGCCTATAATCTACCAATTTACAATGAACTAAAATAGGCATTAGGCGTTATAAATATCAGCCCTACCATCAAAGGCCTTGTACTGTCCGGCGAGGGAGGTGTGCAGGGCCCGTCCCGCCTCCTTCAGCATCCCCTCCATCTCTCTGCGGCTCAGCGTGGTCAGGTTGTCCTCCATGTCACTGGTGCAGCATGTGTAGCCCTGGGGACAGATCCGCAGGTGTTCTCCTACAGGGCGAGCCGACAGGTGGGACAGAGAGAGAACAAAGCACCGCATTAGAGCCGCTCTGCCGTCCTGGAAATGAATTCTGTCTAAAACATAGTGGAAATAGGTCAGAGTTTCAAGGCCCATATTATACACTTTTTTTGCCTTTTACTTATGGGGTTCAGCTTCTTGTTTAAAGGCACAATTTTGAGGACATTTGACCATTCAAAAGACGATCATAATTTATGATATTTTTTTATTCTTAATTGTTATGGTGCCACATTGGATAGAATGTGTCCTTTCAGAGTTCAAGTATAACTGACCACCTGCAAAATATGTATGGAAATATTGATAGACAGCAATGTAAAAAATAAGCAAGTCATGATTATGATGGAAGAAACAAGAAAAGAAAAGTAGTGGTAGACCTCTACTAGCAGTGGTAGTGATGGCGATGGCAGGTCGTTTGGTCGACTAAGACAACAATGACTGAATAAATTCTTTATTGGTCAACCAATAATTTGATAAAGATTATAAGGAAAACAGCAGAAATTAGAAGCATGGAGGTTTGGGAAAGACTGGACAGTTTAATCTGCCTTTTCACTTTTTCTCTCTTGTTCTTGTGCCTTAAAATATTGAGACTTTTACCAGTGCCACGCCATGCTCCTTTTTAGTCAACTAATCGCAACTCTTTTGACGCAACAATGCTTTTCCTTCAATACCAAACCAAATGGACATGGGTGGGCGTGAGAGTTTATTCCAGAGCATGTAAATCCTCTGGCTCTGAGCAGAGTTGAATGGCCTGGACCCAAGAGCCCTCCGACAGTAGCTGGCACCACAAGATTCAACTGTGACAGTGCAGCGATGGGGCCGGAGTAAAGCCGCACTCCCATACACTTTTAATGAGCTGTCCGACACGCATGCCTGTCCTGTACACACTGGAAATATGTGCTCACAGAAGGGAGGGACAAACGCTGAGTCCAATGAAGGGTAATTAAACAAGGGATGTCAAAAATGGTTCAAAGTGAAGCTGGAAATAGGACAAAGAGAAGACTAATTTGCTTTTCTGTTCAAATTGGACAACTTTCCAAATGGAACGTATTGTTTTTGTGGTTTACAGCCTGGATAGTGGTTTGATGAGGGACAGCAACAAAAATCAAACATAGAACTTGCAAACACATTCTAAAACTACAAAGACACCAGCATTTATGTTTCTTAAATAATCAGTTTAAGACTTAAGGTGAAAAGTAGTCAATCCCATTGTCCATACATAGTTATAGTTACTATCACACAGTGTTTAAGGAAGTTTAATTCTAAAGTTAGCTGTTCTTGTGATGTAATATGATGCTTTTTCCCCCACACACTTACTATTGAACTATAACATAAGTGGATCATTATTAAATACATTTTGTTCATTGTCAACCACAATATTGATCTGAAACAGCTTATTAATAGAAACAAGTCCATTGACTTCCTGTTCAAAACTGCAGAACTTCACAGTGACATTTTGAAAATAAAAACGTAAATATAAATGACAATCTGCTGTTGTTAGAGTCAAAAGTGGTTATGTCACAAAATTAATTTAGCTGAAGACTTCAGCCATCTGGACTTCTCTGAGCAAGTGTCTGAAAAGCAGTTTGTATCACCAAGCTACTGTGTGGTGATCAATCTGTGCATAGGACTATTGTAAGCTCATTACTCAAAAGGCATGCCGCTATTACCTTTTGAAAAGCCCTTGAGGAGTGCCATTTCTCAATTCACATTCACAATTCCAGCCTTTTCCACCCAGAGCTACTTTTACAGAAACAAATAAGCAGAGCCCCTTTTAGCGGAAATGTATTGTTTTTCACAGGCTTTATCATCTATTTATTATTGCACAAAGTTAATCTTCAAAATTATACGTTTACACTCGTAATAGACACATGACAAATCAAATTTCAATAATTCAGCAGAATATGTAAATGAATAAACCCTTTGGGGAGCTACTTAGAAGGAGGCGAGAGGCACGTTGGAGACCGCTGGTTTGTCTGAAGAAACACCATGTTTTCTGCACTGTTGCTGAATGTTCGGCTTTTGTCTATTTCAGCTTACAGACTGAAAAGGAACTGAAAACATTCTGTGTCGTCTTACTGTGGCTCAGATGTTACATGAAGCAGAGGCCTTCAGCTCATCTGGAATTCTTTGAGAATATTGCCATTTGTTGCACCATTTAAATGTATGCATAGTTCCCTTCACTAAAATCAAATAATAGATAGAAGTTCCTTTACTTCTTTATCATTTATTTGTAAAAGTTGACAATATTGTACAAAATGAAGTAAGAATATGATAAGATGCTACGTATGTACACATGTTTAGTTTGGAGTAAAGTCTGATGCTGATGGTTTTATGTCAGTCCTCGGTCAAATCTTAATTATTGTGTTGTATTGAATTTCAGAATAGTACAATCAAAAAGTACTAATGGAACAGCTCTAAGAGATCTGAGCTAACATATGCATTGAGATTACAGGGCTAATAAACATAATCTTTCGCATCTGTTACAATATCACCCGCTCAGTAGCATGCTGAACCTGGTTTGTTTGTGAGAAGTATGTTTGTGCATTGTATTGTGTTGTCAAATCAATAATTATCGTCCTTGTGAGAAGTTTGGGTGTTATAATGATGTGGTATACGTCATAAACATTCTGTGGGCAGCTTGTCATAAGCCTAGTTAGATCACAACAATAACAAAAAAAGACAGCGGCCATTTGTGAAGTGCTTGATACAGTAGCACATTAGCTCATTTAGCTTCACTTCACAAGTTTAGCTGGCATTACTTGTTCACAATCACAGTACAGCTACATATCTGGATCTACACTGAAATCTTAAGTGACTCGGTACAGCACGGCCTTGTAACCTTGAACCTTCCTGGTTGATTGAGTTTCGAGAACGCAGACAGATGCAGATTAATAATGGAGCATATTTCTGTATCATTAATATGCAGCTGCTGAGGCCGGAGCAGGAGCTGTTCTGTAGACAGACACGCACCGTTATTGATATACTATTGATCCAGCTGTCCTTTTCCCTCCACAAGATACACATTTATTTACTGTAGCGCGAACCCGAGATAATCACTGTGTACCGACCTGCCGAGGCCGCTATTCTACCTGAAAAGAGCACATACTGATCTGTGTCAAAGTCTTCTCCAACTGTCCTCCAAGTGCCTTGTCGAGGGCACCTTTAAAGTGCTGTAATCTGAGGTAATTTTCCACTTGAATAAAACTCGAGTGGAGGACAAGCGGCTTAGAAAACAAACTTGACATATAGAAGTTGATCAGGAGGAGGGTTAGACAAGGGATTTCAATTACGATCAACACACAGTACACAATTGTGGTCACTAATAGGTTACTTGCCAATGGGTAACAAGTAAACCCCTGTGAGCACAACTTTGAGTCTTTTAAAGAAAGGAGAGGATTCACCTGCTTAACTCAGGTTTAATCAAGTAAATGCAATACATACATTTCTGTTTAAATTCCATGTCCTACAACTAAGTGTGGACATTATTGACAAAATGTATAACTCAACATTTTTTGGAGTATCCTGATGATGATTGTTATGTCCATCCAACAGAAATATGTTAAAGGGAAGATATAATGCATTATTTAGATTATTAGCCTTTACTCTAATGTTTTGGAACTACAAAAGAAAAATATTTATAACAAACAAACATTTGGATCTCAGCCAATTCCCAACACTGTAAATGGTGTAATTCCCCCTAACAGTCAGTAGATGGTGCCACCACTCAACAGTTTAAGGTACAGATTTCATAGAACAGCTGTTGGTTTACTTCCTGGTCTCAGCACACAGTTGTACTGATCATGATAAGATGATAGAAAAGCACTGAGCAAGTTAAAAACAGCAGAGAAGATTCTCAGAGGTTCTCAGTTATCAAAGAAACTTCAGTTATCGAAGAAACGTCCATTATCAAAGTAGCGTCAGTTATCGAAGTAGCGTCAGTTATCATAGAGCTGCAAAGAAGATTGTTTTTGACTGTTGGAGGCGTTAGGATTCAAACTAGGATTCCTCTTCAAACTAGTGTGAATGAAGCTAAATGCTACTCCAGATATGTTTTTGACGAGGGAACAATGTTAGAACGTGGTTCAAAAAAGCTCAAAAAAGCAAATCAACGTAATAGATGAGGTTTAATGATCAAACAAATATGAAATGCCTGTAACTATTTTTTTTTTAAGGAGGGTGAGAATTTCAGCAACATACAGCTAGGTAGGAAGTCATACAATTAATAATAGTGTGATTCCTCAGTTTATCTTAGGTTTGACCGAGTAAATGCAATATATGAACTCCTTAAATTTACTTTGAGGTCCCACAAGGGAATCTACATTACATTACCATCTCTTTCTATATACTTTACAATAATAATGCATCACTTTCATTTTTATACATTTTTGCATCACCTCAATTAACATATTTTCAAAATGCATCAGCAATGTGCCAGAAAAGTGCTGAAATATCACTTTTTACTTTGTTTAGGTCATTTTTAATAGGTTTACTTACAAAGCATCTAATCAAAATTCTGATATTATAATGAATCTACAAAAAGAAACTGCGATATTACCCATTTTTCAATATATCGCCAGGCAAAACTTCTTATAGTGCATTGCTCAAACAGAACAGGAACAGAGGCAAAATAGAATTGCGAGCGGGGAGAATAGTGTTCCGTTCTGTGAGGGGTCAGCAGCAATCGGTCAGCCCACGGGACAGTCATTACGGCGCTGGGCAGCTTTATGTGTGCACAGGTATATACAGGCCGCTGGTCATGTCCTGCTCGGCGCTCTGCCTCTGCCTGATGTGTGAAGGACGTGAGGGTGTGGTATGGGCCTCAGATGCACGGGGGGACGCATCAGGAAGCAAAGCACACGCCTAATGTTCCCTCCATGACAATTGAGCTAAATAAGAGGGCGGCTGTTACACCTCTAACAGCAAGGTCTACTTCAGGAGTAACTGACCAATCAGCTGCTACATGTTGATCTGCAGACATTTGGTTGATGTGTTGTCATCATCGAACCAACACGTCAATCAAATTACAATATTTTAAGTGAATATTTCCTATGCAAGTATTTGAGGGAAAGTTATTTAAATTGTTTCATTGCCACACATTGGTATTATCTGTGCGGTGTCTTAAAGCAGGAAAAGAAGGGAAATTTAAAACTATGACTCATTATAGACCCTAAGTAAATACTGCCGTTCATGTTTTTTTAAATAATATTGAACTATTAAAAGCGTTCACTGGGATTAACCTGCTGTAGGGTAGAGTAGGTTCAATACTATACATTCTTTTTCTGTAGAAATATATTGCACTTGAAAATGTGTTATCATGACAAGCAAATGAAACAATTGAATATCCGGTCAAATGTTATAATAACAGTACATAAGTTATTCTATTTGTTCATCATGATTCAACATGACTTCAACCAGCAAACATTCCCCAGGAATTCACATGGATTCATGTTGATTCAACTAAAATAAATAGAAATCTTCTGTACATTTGTTGAACAATCAGTGGAGGAGACAAAGCAAACAGTTTAAGTGACTGATCTGGCTAACAAGGCCAGCACTAACGATTGAGAGTTCTAATATTCTGTATTTCAAGCACTAGATTTATCCCACGTTTGAAATTTTTTTTCACTATGTCTCAAGCTTGCTTCTTCCATTTCCTGCCTTTATTGCTCCTGAAGTCTTCCTGTTCTCTCGAGACCTGGTGGAACGTATGGCTGTGCACCTAATTGGATTTTAATTCAGACTGAGATTCTGTCATTTCTAATCAGCTTGGGTGATCAGCTTGGGTGTTTTTAATGAAGAGCTCCACAGCAAATCAATCCTCTGTCAGTAAAAGCATGGTTTGGAGTTCAGTCTTTGGAGGAATAAATTAGACTTTTATTGTGTTTAAATGGCACTGTTCAAAAATCTGTATTGTTTAAATTCAGGAGATTAAAATTAAAAAGTAGAGGTGGAAGATACATCGAAAAATGTATTGTAATATATTGTCTATAATAAATGGAAAAAAAGAGCTGAATAAAAACTTTTGTGGTTAATTTAACATGATTTATATACTTTATATGACCTTAACCAAGGCATTTACGGGGCCATTTCAGAACATTCTTGATGCTTTGTGACTAGTGTTACTGAGACGATACATCATCACATGTTGTCAGTTGTTTTTAATAGGACAAAATTAAATTATTGCTCATTCAATATGAAGAGGGAAAAGGTGATTCATCATTTGTCATATCACCCAGTCCTGGTGGAATGCATGACCAACTCAAAAATGAGTCCACACTAATAATTACAATAATAATAATTACAATTCTTGAGGCAAAGTGAGGTGACTGATTTGTTTAAAGTGATTTACACAGCACGCGTTTGAAACAAAACCACAGCATGACAATCCTTTGAAAAATCAAGAAGTCTTCCAAGACGCTCACATTATAACAGTTGGTATTTGGTGTTAATCAGCCACCTTCGGAGTCCAATCAGTTTTGCCAGGCAATAATCCAACCTTTCCCAACACAAAAGCACAAACAGTAGCCTCTTCTCTTATTTTTGGTGACAGACAGCCTAACTAAATGGTAAGCAATTCCGAAACCATTAGCTTATCAGCGGACTCCAGGGAGGAAGGCTCATATTTAAGCACCAATCTGGAAGGGCACGGTAAGGTCGAGGGCGTGCTGCGATAAAGAGCGAGCGGAGTGACATTCAGACGCTGGAGACTCAGGGAATCCGAGACATGACAGCAAAATCAGCAATCAAGACAAAGCCACCGTGACTGCATCCTTCACAAGAATATGCCAATTTAGGAACATAAGAAGGGGTTTGAAGTGGATTTGACGCAAGGCAGGCTTTTGGCATGTTACAGGACGATTAAAGAAAATATTATTGCAGCCTTCCCTTCCTTAATACAGATGTAATGTTTGTCTTTGCTAATGGTTTCCTCGAGTCAAAGCTACAAAGCTACAGTCTAGACAATCAGCTGTGGGCAGTGCAGGACAACCCCAGCGTCTAATACAGATAATGCTTATGTGCTGATGTTATTTAAGGTTTACCTCGATGAATTCAATGGTAATTGGTTACTTTAGTAAGTTGGTAAATACTCAATAACTTTAACTTCATCTACAAATCATACTGTATGTGATTTGATTTCATGATACTGGTCAGATATTAGAAGAATTGTGATCCATTAGACTAGTATTTTATTGCTGTTTGGTCACGTGTCAATAATGGTGAATAATGCTTAAATGGTGAGGTTTCTTCTCCCAATATTATAATGTGCATATAGTGATTTTGATTGCTATGACCCTCGACATGTCTCCAGGGACAACAGCATGGTAAATCAAAAGGAACTACAGTTTTCGTGCAATAAACTATTAAGGTTGTCAAAAGGAATTTATATAACTCTTGAACACATGGCAAATCTCCAAGCCTCTTTTCTTGAGAGCATTAGAAGAAATGTCATGACCACTGACACAAAGGACTGATAGCTGCTTGTAATGTAGCCGCTTTAACTGTTGAGCGTGTCCATTGTGAGTGATTTTGCATGTACATGCACACATTCTCCAGGATTTAGGAGATTAGCAGCCTAATCCAGTCACCAGTGAGAATGCATACATGTGTATCCACAGCTCCATGGATTATTGCCAATGCCAAAGAAAACAGGCATGGAGCAGCAGGAATCACACACACGCCCTCGCACTTGAACACCAGATTAGGCCGTACACATAAAATACAACAGGTCAGATCCAGGGACTGTGCGGCTGCACATAGTGACCAGGCAAATGGCAACAGAGCCAGTTTGGAGCACTTCAGACCTCGTGTGTGCATGGTGTCTTAATTTTCCCACACAAGGAACACCACGCAGGGCAGCACAGCTCTAACCCAGACCCTAAACACTGCACTGTGTGGTAACGTGAGCCCAGACCAAAGACACAGAAATAGCTGCACAGAGCCAGACGACGTGGCGGCCACGCAACACATTAATAACACATCACAACTGAGACCAGCTCAGCTGATCTGCAGGCTGCCCTTTCCAGGCCCACACCCGACGACAGGCTCAGCTGATTCTTTATGCAGGTGACACAGATGCAAATGCATGCATGTGAGCGCACGCACACATGCACGCACACGCGCGCGCACAAGCGCACGCGCATGCACAAGCGCACACACACACCAAAATCCCAATCTGCAAAAATGAATAAAAAGAAAAAACCTCATCTCATCATGTTAAAAAGAAAAGTTCTGATTTTCACATTAGTTCGGCAATTGATATTTCAGTCTTCTGACATGTTAATTCCCCCTGACTCTTTTAAAATGTGCACTCTGAACTAAATTCTGAAAGAGTCCGGTTTGTGCCGACTACAGATTACGCCACAGGAAATGATATAATCACATTGACACATTCAAACAAGGTGGGTGAAGTGTCTTGCCCAGGGACACAACAACAGTGTGTGGTAAGGTCAGTGGGTGCATGCCTTTCTCCACTTACACGCCCCATAACTGTAGCAGTGTTTCCTTTGACCCTAGAGGCTTGGCAGTGCTGAGAGAAGAAAATCATTTGACTGCGGTTGGGGAGTTGCTTTATACTATTTTCTTATTAGTTTAGTTTATTAGTTATTAGTATATGATTGTGTTACAATAATAGGTCAAGTCATTATTATCTACGCCCAATTAAGGTCATGTTTTAGTGTAGAAACTTAAACCGAGGCAAAGTTTGGAATGAAAATACTTCTGATAAAAGCCTATTGATAAATGAGCCTTTGGCCCTTAAACTCCAGAAAGTTGGTGCTGTAGTTGGCGAATTAACTTTCCTCAGCTGCTCACAAAGGACGTCAAGATTATTCAGTGAATCGATAATTGTGATTATTCACGTCAGAATATAATTGTAAGCTCTAAAAAATATGAATTATGAAAATTGTTAGAAGCAAAAATAAGTAATTTCAGTTCAATCTTTGCTTAAAATGTAATGTCTGTTTATGTCACATAGATTTGACTTTGTCTCATAAATCAACAGCTTTATGAAATTTCTGAATGATAATGTGAATGAAAGAAATGAAGGTGTTGTCACAGTTGGTTTCATTAAGTGTGAATAATTGTAAATTGCAATGTTTCTGCTCACAATAATCAAAACACTAAAATATGATTGACTGACAACGCGGCAAAGCAAGCATGGGGCAAAAGTGTTTAAAAATGAATGATTCAGTGAAGTTGCAGCACAACATATTGCAGCTTATTCTCAATTTACTGACGATGTGAAAAGCGTCCAAACCCTGCAGAGGCTGGGTCAGGATTCAGGCACTGCGGGAAAACGAGTCAAGTTTAAAGTACAACTGATTCCTTTTCATCTGTCAGTAGGTCACAAGTGTTGCAAATAAAATACAACAAGATATAAACTAAGATATGGCAATAGCTTCTAGAACCACTAACGGGAACAAAATGTACAAATTCGTACATTCCCCGAAACCAATTTACATGCACTTCTTCAGTCCAGCAGGAATCCATGCGTATAATCTGTTGAAAATGCTTACAATAACAATCCAACTTTTATAACCGCTCTTGCTCGAGGCAAAGGAAATTAATAAAATCATTATGCATCATATCTGTGTTTCTCTGATGGTTTATCTCATCTCCTGTAGCAACAGATGTGCACCAGATGCCGGGACACTTTGCTTTCAAAACAACAGCGATCGTGTCATTGTTTACCCATTGGACTGAATCAGCAATGGCTTTTTTATTTTTTTCAAACATTTTTTAAAATGTCAGTATGCTAAACCAAACAATTCCAGCATAAATTTCACTTTTTGGGACATTTAGTTCGGTGGAAATAACATGTTATGAGAGCCTTGCAACGCTGAGGAACAGTTTTACTTTAGCAGAATGTGAGAGTGCGATGCGAGGGACGTGATGGATTACAACAGGTTTTGTAATTAATTTGCCAGAGATGCACGCTTGACTGCTCGCGCCGATAAGACTGGTACAGAAAGACATGCACACAAATCCATATTGCAGGATTTTTCACCCGTCGATTCACTGGAGCCTGCACAAATTTAATCTGTCTCATTCACTTAGCAGGTACAGTGCAAGGCTGTCGCATCATGTTGGTACTAAAAAATAAAACACATTTCCTTCTGATCATCCATTTATCCATCCATTTGTCTGATCTAAATGTGGTTATGATATAGTCATTGTAAAAAGAAATACTGTAAAGGTGCGAATTAATATCTGTTGCCATTGTTGTTCTTCATACAATCTATTACACTTTTCATTGTGTGAGCAGATGCAGTTCTTTAATAACCGTATTATTACTATGTGAAATGGCAAAACAAATATAATCTTATAACAATCTGATGTTTTGCTCACATCTCATTTTCTCTATTTGATGCAGCTTTTTGCACAGGCACAAACACTTTTCTCACCCACTCCTCCTGCTGGTCGGCCACTGTAACGCTGTGAGTGAGTGACAGCTGGATTTAACTAATCATACTGACGTGTGAACTTTTAGAAGAAGCAGATTACTTTATTTAAAGGCAACAGAAACATACAAACTGGGCATGAATTGTGATGAAATCAAAATTGTGACCTGACTCCAAGGGAATAATGATATGCATTCTTTGTCATATCGCCCACCGCTCGGCAAACTGTCTGAAGCAAACATTTTTAAACATCAGAAAAATAATATAGTA